>NC_090239.1:31933155-32233155 GCF_024489055.1 Chanodichthys erythropterus
TAAATATATAGATTATAGTGGCATTCATTATAAACCTTTATAAACATCAAGCCTAAACAAATTAAATTGAAAGTGAAACTACTGGCAAAAAAAAAAAAAAAAAATCCAACTTATATTTGGGAAAATGCTATAATTTTAAAGCTTTGTAAATGGTCTTTATTAGGGCTGTCACGAGTCCTTGATTAGATTTGAGTGCTCAATTTTAAAACATTTACCGGTGTTGATTATCCGGCAAAATACCAGAAGTGGTGCATTACACAGACGTGAATCCTTGAACTGTATTATTAGACCATTTTGTAAGGCTGTGCGATGTATTAAATTTAAGATCACAATACTTAATCATAATCATAGCATTGTACTATCATTTATAAACCTACTCAAACAACAGTTTGCATATTTAGAAACATACTGATGTATTCTCCTGTTAATCACGATTACAAAATAAAAGTTTAAACCAGCGCTCAGAGTTTTGCATGTTTTGATGTCCACATGTTCTTTTTCAAGAAATTACAGTGGCTGTAGTATTTCTATCGCAAAGAAGTGGCCAAATGTTAAAGATTAAGAGGACGTTTGAATTAAATGATGTTTGGCCAATGTTAAACAAGGATTTGCTCATGCTGCAAAGTGTAACAACAATCACCAGGCCATTGGCACTCTCTGCCGGAATAATTATTGCCTCATTATTAGGGGCCAAGCACCGAAGGTGCTTAGGCACCTATTGTTATTGTTGGCGTTCCGTACGCTTATTATTATTCTTCTTCCGTTTCTTCTTCCGCTCTTGAAGTCTATGGCAGCCCATAGATCCGCTTGCGGGAAAGTTGTGAAATTTGGCACACAGTTAGAGGACAGTCTGCACTATGCCCATAGCAAATTTGGAGTCTCTAACTCAATCCCTCTAGCGCCACCAGCTGTCCAAAGTTGCACTTATGTTTATGTTAATAACTTTTGAACCATAAGGGCTAGAAACAAAATTCCGTACGCTTATTATTATTCTTCTTCCGTTTCTTCTTCCGCTCTTGAAGTCTATGGCAGCCCATAGATCCGCTTGCGGGAAAGTTGTGAAATTTGGCACACAGTTAGAGGACAGTCTGCACTATGCCCATAGCAAATTTGGAGTCTCTAACTCAATCCCTCTAGCGCCACCAGCTGTCCAAAGTTGCACTTATGTTTATGTTAATAACTTTTGAACCATAAGGGCTAGAAACAAAATTCTTTTTCCCTCTGATTCCTTGGGTCAAGACGAATCGATTGCACCTATGACGTCATTTTCCGTCATGAAAATTTTTCCGCCATTTTGAATTTTCTAAAAAACCTACTTTTTCGAACTCCTCCTAGGCTGTTACTCCGATTTTCACGAAAATTGAACCAGATCATCTTCAGACCATGCTGACAAAAAGTTATGGAATTCAAGTCGATTGCTCAAAGCGTTTTCAAAAAACACACGAACGAATGGTACGTAGCGCTTGCAAAAATAGAAGTAAGGCTGTATCTCTGCAACACTTCATCATATTCAGACCAAACTTGGTACATGTCATCACAAGCATGACCTGAGGCAACATGCTGTGTTTCGGCGCAGCGCCACCTACTGGTCCGGAGATATGAAAAATGGTTATTTTTGCTTATAACTTCTGAACAGTTTGTCCAAAAATCATAAAATTGGTCTCGTTAGATTCAGGGCATCATGTCGAGTCGAATGATATCCAATTTTCCCATATCGGCCATTTAGGCCGTTGGCCATTTTGAATTTTGTGCTAAAATGCTGTATTTTACGAACGCATTAGCCTATCATTATGAAACTTGGTATGGGTCATCAGGACAATGCCCTGAAAGAGCCTGAGAAGTTTCGGCACAGCGCCACCTTGTGGTCAAAAGTTATAACAAAATTTACAAAAATGCTAATAACTTTTGACTGTATTCACCAATTGTAATGAAACTGGTCTCAGTAGATTCCTTGGGTCATGCTGAGAACATAGATATCAAATTTGCCATAGTCAGCTAAACTTCTTGTCCGCCATATTGTTTTTTTTTTAAAAACCTACTTTTTCGAACTCCTCCTAGACCGTTGCTTCGATTTTTACCAAAATTGAACCGTGTCATCTTCAGACCATGCCGACAAAAAGTTATGGATTTCAAGTCGATACGTCAAACCGTTTTCGTATACCGGAGCAACGAATTTAAGGCATGATGCAAAACAAACTCTTGAACCTGTATCTCCGCAATGCTTTATCGTATTTAGACCAAACTTGGTACATCTCATCAAAATCATGACATGAGCTATCATGCAGTGTTTCATCGCAGTGCCACCTACTGGTGCGGAGATAAGAAAAATGGCTATTTTTGCTTATAACTTCAGATGGGTTTGTCCAAAAATCATAACTTTGGTCTCGTTGGATTCAGGGAGTCATGCCGAGTCAAATGATATCTAAGTTTCCCATTTCAAACATTTTGGCCGTCGTCCATTTTGAATTTTGTGCTAAAGTGCTGTATTTTATGAACGCATTCAAGTATCGTTACGAAACTCGGTATGGGTCATCAGAACAATGCCCTGAAGGAGCCTGAGAAGTTTCGGACCAGTGCCACCTTGTGGTCAAAAGTTATCAAATTTACAAAAATGTTAATAACGTTTGTATATATTTACCGATTGAAATGAAACTGTTCTCAGTAGATTCCTTGGGTCATGCCGAGAACATAGATATCAAATTTGCTATAGTTGGCTGAACTTCCTGTCCACCATATTGTTTTTCTTTAAAAACATACTTTTTCGAACTCCTCCTGGACCGTTGCTCCGATTTTCACCAAAATCGAACCGTATCATTTTCAGACCATGCAGACAAAAAGTTATGGATTTCAAGTCGATATGACAAACCGTTTTCGTACACCGGAGCAACAAATCTGAGGCATGATGCAAAAACGACTCTTGAAGCTGTATCTCTGCAATGCTTTGACATATTGACACCAAACTTTACGATTGTCATTGTCACCTCACTCTGACCATACCACATTAATTTGGTCACAGCGCCACCTATTGGTCGAAAGTGATGAAACAGTAAATCCTCATTTTTTTATCATTTATCAGCTCTTTTGCCTAAAATTATCTTAATAGGTCTTTAATTGCTCACTGTTGCAGTTGGTCTGATGCTCACAGCCATGTTGGCTGACTTCTTGTGCCGTTTTTGTGCTTGGCCCCGTAATTGCTGCTTGCAGCTATATTTGTTATTATTGTTATTATTATTATGTACTGTATGTATTTTAAGTAATTTTAAAGGCTACTGTTCACTTAGGTCTATTTTTGTCACACACACACAAAAAAAGAATATCTAATTACTCGTTTAATCATCAAAATTATCAGCCGGTAACTTGATTACCAAAATAATCGTTTAATTTTGACAGCCCTAGTCTTTATGCAGGCTTGGGCTGTGTTCACATTACAGCAACATCGTTTACATATTTCAAGTGCTTTGAAACAGTACATTACTTTGAACATGGTTCAGATTTTTGAAAAGCTTTGTTTCTCCCTTCGCTAAATCAGCTCTTTTTTTTCTTTTTTTTTTTTTTACATTAAACCGTTGACTTGGCAGCAAGGTGAACCAAGTTATTATATTTTAATAAAATATTCTGAAAGAAGCATTTCTTTTTTGCTTTGGAATAACTGGACCTGATGAATCATTCACATTAAAACCAGGATTGTGTATTGAAGTAAATGGGGTGAATTTTGATTTTATGCTTGGTGCAAACCAACCCCATTATGCACTTCTCTTTCTACTAACAACCTCTCCCTCGCTCTCTACATTTGCAATCTAAACACAATCAATCCCACACAATTTAGGCAGCCTGCATCTGCTGCCTCCAGTGAAGCCCACTGTAATAATAAACACACTGACAGATATGCTTACGCTTCACTTGAACTGTTTGTAAGCATTCTCATTAGCTCAGCACCTCCGTTTGTACTGTTTCTATAAACAAGGCCACAGATATTAAAGTTTTCAAAACATTGCATTATTCATTCAAGTATGTAGCGCTTGGCCATCTTAGGAGCATTTTATTTAGCAGCATTGCTGTTGGCTGTGGATTTGGCCTTTTAGCTGTTGCTGCATGAGGAATTTATAGCATTCTGTAGCCCAATCTTAGTCGTCATGTTATGTAACCAGCAGTGGGTTGGTTGTTGGCAGCTCTTGGTGTATGTGAATCAGCTCTGCAGTGCTTCCAAACATCATGTTATACTTTAATTCTGAGTCGTCGTTCTTGCACAGGCTGTTTCATCAGGAGGCAGTAAAGAGTCGAACTCTCACAAGGACGACGGGGTATTCAAAGCTCCAGCCCCTCCTCCCAAAGTCATCAAGTCCGTTACCATCCCCACAGAACCCTACCAGGACATGGTTACTGCACTCAAATGTAGGAAAGAACACAAGGAGGTGAGTGGAAACACTTGACGCCCCCTCTGATTTTATACAATATTGAACTTGCTGCATAGCATCACATCATGTGTATATTGCTTACTACTTTTTCAAAATAGCATGAAACGCAATGCAGTAATAAACAATTTAGATGTAGTATGCTTGTTGTCACGTTCTCATCATGTTGCATGTTTAATTCAACAAGGGACATCCATTTTTCGTCTTTAAAAATATTGGTTTGCATGTTTGTTTTTTTTTGTGTTTTTTTTACAAAATATCTTAACTTTTGGCAGGTTGATCAGATGAGTCTAGAAAGATGTTAAAATTATGGCTAATATTATTTGCTTAAATGTGCACACTGAAAGCTGAATTTTGAATTCATTGCCTATTGGAAAATCCCACAGGATTTTGACCTTGGTCTCTCTATAGGGGACTATAGCTCCACCGTAACTAAATGTAGAACATTTTGAAAGTTAAATGCATCAATCGGTGCACTTTTGAGAGAAAAAAGTCTTTACATTAACTTGTACCTGGATTTTAAAGTGGACTCAAACCTCATTTTAGTTGATATGTGTCTACATTGCATTCACACTGGTGATTTAGGAAGCCAAACAAATATATTGCTAATCTAAATTGATAAAAACAAATGCACTGTTAAAATAAATGAAAACAAACATTTGAGAGGGATTTTTAAAAAAAAATAAAATACTTCACTTCACAAAAATGTTGGAAATTATGTAAATGTGAAAATAATGTGTAACTGGTGCCTTTTGCGTTCCCAAGTGCACGTAAAACTCACATCACATGCAGAAATAGAGTTCACTGCATTAATTCACTGTGAACTGCCCATGGGCTTATCATGTAAGTAAAGTGCGCACTTCACTTTGAAACAAGCAGTGCAAACAGACTTAAGTCACAGCCTTTTGCAATTTGATAAGGGGATTAAGCCTTATTCCACTTTCGATTTTAGTTAATTTGACAGATACTTTGCCAAAGCAATGACATAACACACAATGTTAAAGACCTTTTATGTTATTATGAGAAGTTAAAAAAAAATGCTACAACATTAAGGGCATTAACTCCACAGTAAAGTAAAAAAGGAATATTTCATTAGTATTAGTTATTTAAATTAAGTCAAATGAATTTCTTCACTTCCAAGTGTTAACCCTCAAGAAACAGGTTTATAAATGTTTCTCATTAAAAAGCTGTGGGATGTGTGTGAAAAGCATGAAATTCTCTAAACTGTCCACAAAAATGTTAGAAATTATCTGGAAATAAATTGTAATTGGTGCACATTGCATTCGTAATGCACGTTAAACTCACATCACATACAGAGGTGGAGTTTGCTGCATTTACTGTTAACCGAGCTTATCTGAGAGATTGAAAATGAGTATTGAAACTGTCTGAAATATTCAAAATCAATATACATCTCAAAATCTATATTTGGCAACATCAATCCAAGTAGTTCATGCACAAGGCAATATGGGGGTACAACTGGGCTTGAGTTATACTGGAAACATCTTTGAAATGCCTACTTGTGCTTTATACTGGGGCAAAAAAAAAAAGAAAAAAAAGAAGGCTGAATCTGTATTGTGTGTGGCTTTATTGCTGCGTTAAGACATTTATAATGCATTAGATGTTTAAACATTTGGCAACTTAATACTGAAGGCCCAAGCAGGAGCCAATTAAATTTGAAAGTCAGTGGCATGGAACCAATGATAAAGGCATAAAGTTCTATCTTAATATGCATACAAAGTAGTGCAGTTGTTTTTCAGTGAATTTTGATTTGAATGTCTCAGTGGCAGCATATTGGAAACTGGCTTGATCATTAGGACTGTTATAGTAATATACAAAGACCTATCGATGGTGTCCAGAAAGCACTTATGTTCTGTAGAGTTATCCTTATTGTGGGTGTTAAACCGTTAGAAAGGTGTTCAAGCCTACCTACGTTACAACCCTCAACTCTTACTCTGCCCACTCACTGAATAAATGGTTTGGTTTTCATCTAGGCTAAAAATGTTTGGATTTTTCTACATTTAGGCAGCTTTCAGTCCCCAAATCAGAGTTTTACAAATAAGAACGTGCTCTTGTTTGTTATAACTCCGATTTGGGGTCTTTCTGTTAGCTTGTAGACACACATTATCAGCAAATAATGAAGCGTAACATGAAATACTTTGCTGGCCTTCATCTACGCCAGACTACCACTTTTTAAATTATTTATTATTTTTAATATGACAGTAATTGGAGTGTTACTAGTGGTGCTAGTGTTGCCATGATACCAAAATTCCTGTACTCTGTTCCAATACCAGTAAAATTGGTTCTCAAATATTGATAAGTAAATGTTGTTTAAATAGATAAAGTAAAAAGTTAGTAATAAAACAAACAACAAAGAAACACATTACATGTAATAGAAAAAGTGTTTGGTCTATTAGTTTGGAATTTAGACTACAAGACCTAATGCACAGATTTATTTTCACATACAGTATCAGAATTGTTTTGTCCCATTTATTGCTATGGTTATCATGGTCAATCATCACAGTTTCAGATTCAATCCTGCATTTAAATACAGTTCAGAAATTTAGCTTTTTACTTGGAAAATAAAAGTTTGTGAATGGATTATGTACTTTGTGAATGGGTTATGTACAGAAAGCAAGCAAAAAGTGCACCCTGTCAATCGCGTCAGTTTAGGACAACCTCACTAAGCTCTGCCCTCTTTCGAAAGCTCCCATTTTAATCAAAAAAGCTGTCTACAATGCACAATGAATCTCTTGTTTACATTGTGTCTACACTTTGTTATAATTGAAGGATTTGCAAGCGTGCAGAACTCTAAGCTTGCATTAAACAGAAACTCTCAAAACATTTTGAGCAGAATTGCACACATTCTGATAACATGTCCATGATCAACACTTCATGAAACAGTTTGTAAATGAAGCATTTTAAAGTAGCCGCCTATTAACAGGTTCCGAATCAATCCAGGTCTTAAGGCTGGTATTATTAATTAATTTATTTTTTAATTTCAGTTTCAACTTGATACTGAATTACCTATACTTTAGACTAAACAAAGAGTAGCCTTTCTAAAAATATAATACAGAACATGTGTAACTAGTATAAAGTAACTGATGGCATTAAACAAATAGTTATGGTTGGATAATTGTTGCAGTATGACAATATACAGTATAATGTTGGTATGATATAAAGTGTCTATGTTTATTGACACTTTAGAGTGATAAAGAAACATGCATGAATGAAAAAAATAAAAAGTGGGACATACTTGTTAAAAGGAGTTATACAGCATGAACAAGAATTCAATGCGGCTCTCTCGCTTCTAATAAACCAGATGACTACTATTACTACTACTACTTCATGTGTATTCAACGTAGTGACGATGCAAGTTGCCTCTTAAAACACAAACAATTTAGAAGAACAACATAGTGACTAAACACGCTTTGTAGAGCAGTTTGTCCATTTAGGGCTGCTGTAGAACATGCCGGCGCATAATGGAGACTTAACATATAAGGGTACCCGTGGTGTAGGAGATAGAAATGGCTTATTCTAAGGTAATAAAAATATAATGATTCATTATGTAAGGTCTTTATACACCACTGAAAATATAGTTATGTATATTATATTGTGTTTCTGTCAACAGATCCTCACAAATTTTACATATTGCACCTTTACTGAATAGAACTTTGTTCTATTGCACTTGTCCTTTTGTTTGTAATTTGCTTCCTTGTTCTTATTTTTAATGAATAAAATAAAATAACCAAAATAACAGTTAAATATGTTATCATGAAATAAAACTTCTCATATTATAAAATATAAAATGTGTCCATATCATCTAAAATATGAATGAAGTGTTTGAGTCGGTGAGGGGCTTTATATATTTATATACCCATATACCTCAGGAAAGCAAAACCCATCATCAAAGAATATTTCTTTCAGTAAATTTGACGAGGTTAATGCTGCATGTAGCTTGATACCACTTTGCTCGGTTGCACTGGTAGAAATGGTAACTGAGCCCATAAAATAACCAGCAACATGCTCTTTTTCTCTGCAGTTGTACACTGTTGTCCAGCACGTGAAGCATTTCAATGATGTGGTGGAGTTTGGCGAGAATCAGGAGTTCACAGATGACTTTGAGTATCTTGCCACTGGTCTAAAGACTGGTCAACCCCTCAACACACGCTGCCTTAGGTGCAGAAAACATCCCTTCAGTGTATATTCTGACCATTCTGTGATATTTAAGCTATGACCTAATGTTTGCTCATTACAATCCTTTTGCAATTGTGTGCAGTGTTATTAGTTTGGCCACGCGGTGCGCCATGCCTGGTTTCAGGATGCACCTGAGGGCTCGTGGGAAAGTGGCTCAGGTCTTTAAAACTCTCAATGATGCACCTCAACATCCAGTAAGTCCGAAGATGTTTTGACTCTTCTAAAATCTTCACTTGGTGATGGCTTGCATTTAATCTGTTCTACTTTGCTGTCCTTGTCCCTTCCTTAGAATCTAGCTCTGTGTACGGCCTCTCTTATGTACATTCTCAGTCGGGACCGCTTGAATATGGACCTGGATCGGGCCAGTTTGGATCTGATGATTCGTTTACTGGAATTAGAACAGGACAAATCCATTGCTGATCAGCTGACGACAAAAGAGATGAACAAAGTGAAAGAAAAGATTCGCAAACTCTGTGAAACCGTCCACAATAAGCATCTCGACTTGGAGAATATCACGGTAAGCTTGAGATCAGCTTGTGCTTGTTTATTGGGTGATGTTTCTTCCTGCAGTGCAGTATTTCTGTTTCCATCTACAAACAGTCCTGTCCAGGATTTGCACTTTTTATTATTCAGCTTGTGTGATAGACCATGCAGATGGGAGATTGTGTTCATTTGGGGTTTTCAGAAAGGTTAAAGGATTAGTTTTCCTGATAATTTACTCGCCCCCATGTCATCCAAGATGTTCATGTCTTTCTTTCTTCAGTCGAAAATAAATTTTGATCGAAAGATTTTGATGAAAACATTCCAGGATTGTTCTTCTTATAATGGACTTCAATGGCCTCCAAACATAATGGTTAAACTGATAATCATGAATATTTTGCTCAAAATTATTAATCACGATTATTCTATCAAAAAGGGTAATGTAGTTATGGCCATTTTGCACGTTCTTTACCAACCTACACTTCACCCAAAAGGCCTGTAGATGGCAGACTGACTTCATTTAACCAACTATGATAACTTCATTAGATGGTAAATCAATACAAAACACATGATTTTGGTGGGCGCTTTGGTCATGGGGGTGAACTAATCCTTTAATTTTCTGCTCCCTCTAGTGGATACACTTCAGATTTTGGATTGTGCATTCTAGGTAGGGATGCACCGATACAAGTATCGGTATCGGGCCCAATACCAAGCTCATGTACTTGTACTCGTACTCATAAAAATACCCCCGATCTCTCCCATTTCTCTCAGGCAGCGCACGTTAAGTTCTCCTTGCGTGGTCTCCTTGAATGGTCAAATGCACAAATAGTTGTCAAAATGTCCATCGTGTAGAGTATCTCATGTAAATACAGTCGGTTATGGCTTAAGTGGCTTAAAGGTGATAAAGAGGATCTTTTCGTCGACTGAGAATCCAAAGACTGTTACTGGGTTTTTTAAATGAGCGCATGCGTAAGAACAGCCCCCCTCCTTCACAGCTCATTTCAAAGGAACGCCTCCCAAAACTCGTGCACGAGTATTGGAACACGAGTGTTTACCACCGGCATTCGCTGTGTCGTGTTTTTTGGATTCATTATGTCGGACTCACCGCAAATAACTCATAAACTGTAGTTGTTATTCCTGTCTCCGGACAAAAACATCGCATGTGGCGCCTGTGGAGTCTGGAAAGTTACTGGAGCGCGCAGCCGCGCTCGTCTCTCACAAGGAACATCATGGCAGTGATTGACAAGCCAGAGGGCCAATCCGCACACGTCTCTCACAAGGAATGTCACGGCAGTGATTGACAAGCCAGAGGGCCAATCGTTTACGTGATGGCCCTACCTCGTGAACAGATGATGTATATTAATATTATTCCTTTCAGTGCACCTAATAAATAGTCTTTTATCAGTTAGTAAAGACAGTTTCAAGTAATATTGCAAAAATGTATAAAACAAAACTTCCTCTTTAGCACCTTTAAACGGTCTTAAAATGACAGTAGCCTAATTAAATATTTGTCTGTCATTAACGTTCATAAGACAAAAAAATAAATATATATATATATATATATATATATATATATATATATATATATATATATAAATATATATATATATATATATCATTAAATAAAATTTCTCATATCATGATCATATTACCCATTCGTCCCATATTCCACCATGAGAAATCTGATCAGGTTATGTTATAAACATTTGTTCTGTAATATTTGTTTAGCACTTTTTGAAAGGCAGGTTTAAAAAGACTTGATGTTTGTTTTTGTTTGTTTGTTTTTTATTATGACTTTGGTAATTTTGCCCTTTGAAGGTTATTGGGCACTGAAATTTGTGCTTTAAGTTTGTGACAAGCACGTAAAAATTATTACATTTTTCATTGGAGTAATAATGAAGAAGCTGTCCTACATTCATTAGTCTCACTATGTTGTGCTTGGAAAACTGCCACATCATCGAAAAATAAATTAACAAATGTGTAGGTATCTGTATCTGCAAGTACCAGAAAAAAAAATATCGGTACTTACTCTGTCCTTAAAAAAATGGTATCGGTGCATTCCTAATTCTAGGGATGCTTTCAAAATCTATTTGGTCACTAGTCTTTTTTTTTTTTTTTTTTTTAAGGAATAGTTCACCCCAAAATTATAATATTTTTTACACACCCTCATGTCATTCAAAATCCCTTATGACTTTTTTCCATGGAACACAAGAACATACTGGCTGTTTTTTCTGAATTAAAAAGTATGGGGACTGGAGTTTGTATGCTTCAAAAAAAGGGGCAATCAAACTAAAAAGTGTCTTCTGAAACATTATAATAGCTTTGTTTGAATAACTGATAAATATTTTAGTATTCACAGAAAGTCTTGACACCTGGATCAATCAATGAGTCTGTTGATTTGGTTCACCAAGTTGATTTTATGAGCCGATTAATTTGAGTGATTCACAAATAATTTTAATTTGAAATTGACCTTATTGTTGAACATGGGGAATGTAAAAAATAAAAAAAAATTGGCTTTTAAAGGGTTAGTTCACCCCCCCAAAAAAATAAAAATAAAAATAAAAATAATAATAATAATTTACTCACCCTCAATCCATCCTAGGTGTATATGACTTTTTTTCAGTCAAACACAATCAGAGTTATATTTAAAAAATATTCTGGCTTTTCCAAGCTTTATAATAGGAGTAAATAGTAACCAGTATTTTGAAGCCAAAAAAAGCACATCCATCCATCATAAAAGTAATCCATACGGCTCTAGGGGATTAATAAAGGCCTTCTGAAGAAAATATCCATATTTATAACTTTATATACTAGAATCACTGGCTTTCATTCCGAGTCAATTCCGGTTGAAGAGTTAACTTTGACCTGACACATGATGACAAACGTGGAAGGTAGAGGATAGAGCAAAACAAAACACTGGTCACGAATAAGAAGTCTAAAATGAGAATTTTTAAAGAGAAATGTTGAAGGAGCTTGAGTTTGTTGCCCAGCCCTATTTGTTCGAACCACGAGTGGTGTCTACTCTCACCTAAACTTACGTTACTCCTACATCCTACGTCATACCCGGCGTAACCCTATTCTCTCGTGAATGTGTGGACAGATGTTACCGGAAGCAAGTGATTATAGTCTATAGTTATAAATATGGATATTTTTCGTAAAAAAATGCATCGCTTAGCTTCAGAAGGCCTTTATTAAACCCCTGGAGCCGTATGGATTACTATTATGATGGATGGATGTTCTTTTTTTGGGCTTCAAAATACTGGTTACTATTCAGTCCTATTATAAAGCTTGGAAGAGCCAGACTGAAAGAAGAAAGTCATATATACCCCTAGGGTGGCTTGAGGGTGAGTAAATTATGGGATAATTTTCATTTTTGGGTGAAATTATGGACTCTTTCTCTGAGAAGGTTTAACATTCTGCTGACAGCCTAGGTTTTGTAAGCTGTTCTCACAGGATGATTTCAAAAACAGCTGGGTGGAATGCATCAGAAAGATGTAGAATTCACAGATTTTAAGTTGAGCTGTTTTTACTTGACATGCAGTTTTTGAAAATGCTGATGTTGAAAAAAAGACATGACACACTGGTCAAAGACATCTGTCTGGAGCATTTGCACATAGGCCAGCAATTAAAAATACACAAACTGAACACAACGCATCTTGTGTGAACGCCTACTTAGACTGTTAGCACATGAACGCACAGCATGATAAAACCCTCTACAAGATGTTGTCTCCAAATTCACCCATAAATTAATTCAAAACACCCTTTACTAAACTATTATAATATTTACTTGTTTTAATGTTTTTGCTTGAGCCATAAGACTTATTGACTTTTATCAAGTCTTGTTTCTTTGCATTTCACACCCTCCATTTACATTTGTTTTAATGTTCTGTTCAGCAAATAGAACTTTTACATTTGCATAATGGAGTCATTCTAACTGAAAGTATTTTTTATAATATCTTTCAGACTGATTGTGCATTTTCTTTTTCTCTTCAGACGGGACATTTAGCCATGGAGACGTTGTTGTCATTGACATCGAAGAGAGCAGGGGATTGGTTTAAAGAAGAACTCCGGCTTCTGGGAGGCCTGGACCACATTGTAGATAAAGGTCTTCTGCTTTTACTGTGTATTTGCTGAAGTGACCTGTATAATATTAAAGATCTGTTTATTATTTGTTATTTAATACTGAAGTGCAAAGAGATATGTTAATATTTTAGTAAGTCATGGCCATCCTATTTGTTTCAGATGCATGCATTTTAGAATAAGATGCTTTTAACAGTGTGTTTATATGCAATTGTGCATGTGTGTCTTTCCTCACAGTTAAAGAGTGTGTGGAGAACCTGAGCAGGGAGGATGATAAGGAGAACCTAGTGGCGTCATTGTGGGGGGCTGAGAGATGTCTCCGTGTCCTAGAAAGTGTAAGTCTGATACTCATTCACACTTTTGAGTTGTGATTCTTAGAAACTGCTTGTTATGCATATGTTATGTTACGTGCAACTTGGTGCATTATCCACTTTATTTTGCAATGCCGAAGTATTTATTTTTTTTTTTTTTTGTGAATGTGTGAGACATTCTATAAGAAATACCAGTTTGCAATATCAAGCAGCATAACAAATAGTTTTGTACATCTAAAAATAACTGGAAGCGAATGACACCAGAAGCCTCACACATTTAAAAATAAGGTGGATAAAGTGCCCTGAATAAGTTATATCAAGTAGATTCAGGCTGTTTCTCCTTGAACCTGCAAACCCCATTAACATGGTTATACACATTTCAATTAAAATTCACATACTTTGCAGCATTAACAGAATAAAATTATATATGCTTTCACATGGTTTTTACAAACAAGACATTTTCGGTGACTTCGGTGGTCTTATTGTGTTATACACTACAGTTCAAAAGTTTGGGGTCAGTAAGATTAAAATAATAATAATTAATTATTTAAGTATTTAATTAATACATTTATTCAGCAGTCATGCATTAAATTGATCAAAAAATGACAGTAAAGATATGTATAATAGGAATGCACTGACAGGATTTTTTTAACAAACAGTTATTGGCTGATACTGATATTTGTCACTTGCTCTTATATTTGTCATTAACATTTGTCATTAAAATAGATAGTGTTTCGATCATGTTTTAAATCAGCAAAGTAAAAAAAAAAAAAAAAAAACATTGTTACTAACTAGCTGCATCAAATTATTTCTAATGAAAATGGATTGGAGCCATTTAACATTCCGCAGGCCAACATAAATACAACAAAGAGAGCCTACATGACATAAGCAGTGCTTTTAGGTTGGTTTTAGGGCTGCACGATTAATCGCATGCTATTCTCACGCGCATTTCGTCAGTAAAGCCGGTTCCCTGATTACCGCTAAATCGCCATCACCTGCTTTCAAATGAAGCGGCATTTAATAGACAGAGCCGTAGATCACTGAAAAGCCACGCAATATCGCGTTCATATCGCAGATGAATCGCCTGCGATAATGAACGCGATATTGCATGGCTTGTCTGTGAACTACGGCTCTGTCTATTAAAAGGCGCTCCGTTTAAAAACAGGTGATGGCGATTTAGCGGTAATCAGGGAACCGGCTTTACTGACGAAATGCGCGTGAGAATAGCATGCGATTAATCGTGCAGCCCTAGTTGGTTTACTTTATTTCTGTATCTGAAAACTGTTAAACCTATGTAAAATAACTGCATATTCTTCACCATATAAATTAAATCCATATATTATTACATTGAGACAAAGCTAAATTCTACAGTACAACAGTAATACATTTCTGTCACTTCAAGTTAAACTGAACTTTTATTTTGACGGGGTGCCGTGACGACCTTCTACTTGAGTTTCTGTGTGTTTATGATATGACGGTAGATTTTTTTTTTTCAAACGAAACGGTAAAATTCTCACGAAGTGACTCTGGAGATGAAGTTCATCAATTGTCTCACATATTGGGGCAAGCATCACACATTCTTCAGTGTATATATGAGGTAGGCTAAATGAAACTGCACGTCTGCGCCATTCATTCACACAGAGACATGCAGAATATGCGGTATTCATATTTAAATATTCCTTTTGCGGCTTAATATTCACAGACTAATATTCACTACTTTTTAATTATTCATCAAAACTCTGACACATTCTGTGGCATTCCGCGTCATACAGTAAACTCTATTTGTGACTGGATTACGCAATTCCGACCACGTCGCGATAATCATAGGGCCCTATACACATTAATGCTTTTTATCTTTTGTTTTTTTGATTAACATTAAAACGTAGACAGCAGCACAGCAGGAATTTTAGATTATGGGTTAATCTTGGATTAAGCATGAGACATTATACAGCTCAGTGTCTTCACGCAGTTAATTAATAAAACATCGGTGTGTTATATCAGCCTTTTTCATGCTAAAGCTGATATGCCGATGGTTGTAAATTGATCAAAAATCGACCGATAAATATCGGCGGCCAATAATTGGTGCATCTATATTTTATATGTTAAAGTGCTTTTTTTTTTACTTTCTATTCATTAAAGATATCTGAAATGCGTCACAGTTTCCTCAAAAATATTAAGCAGCACAACGGTTTTCAGCATTTGTTAAAATAAATGTTTTTTGAGCATCAAATCATCATTAGAATGATTATTTCTGAAGAATCATATGAATGACACTGAAGACTGGAGTAATGATGCTGAAAATTCAGTTTTGCACCAGAAGAATAAATTACATATTTAAATATATTCAAATAGAAAAGTTATTTTAAATTTCAATAATACTTCACAATATTGCTGTTTTTACTGTATTTTTGATCAAATATATTCAGCCTTGGTGAACGTAAGAGATTTCTTAGAAAAGCAATTTTAAAAATCTTATCAACCCCAAACTTTGAACGTTGTGTAGATGTTATCATAATATTACACATACTGTGATATAAGATTTTGGTCATAATGCTTTTTGCTATATCTTTATAACTTTAGATGTCTAATGCTATGTTTTTGTGAGGGAATTTTGGTTATTGTGCTTGTTGGCAGAATGAGTGAGTAGATTTCTCTTAGGGATAAACAGACTGCATTAACCTTGATATTAACCTACTATAGATTGAACAACAGAGTCAGATACAATAATCTGTCTATGCTGGGACAATTTAAGAGGATTTGTTTTTTAAATACATATTTTAAATATGATATTATTTGATACAGGTAACTGTTCACAATCCAGAAAACCAGGCCTACCTGATTGCGTACAAGGACTCTCAACTCATAGTGTCTTCAGCGAAGTAAGTGCCTCCAGAACAAATGCAGATGTTCGGCAGTATAGCTGTGGTTTATACGGTAATGTAACAGTTCTCTTCATGTTTACCTGACTGTTTTTGGCAGTAAGACCCTGGTACTGTTCAGTCAGGCAGGGGTGCAGGTTAGCCGTGCACTTTGTGCTAGCTTTCCTCATTACAGCAGACAGCCTCCAGACTCATTAACAACCCCAACAGCAACAGGAACATTTTATCAACAGCACCAGCTGCCAAGACCATAAGCGCAGAGAACTGCTGTGCCAGAGAACACCCTCTGATACAGCTCAAGCCATGCTGACATTTCTTAAAGAGACCAATCATTTCAAACATTAACGAGAGTTGCATACCGTCTCAAGAGTCCAACTTCAGAGCATGTAAAAGGATAGTTAGCCCATAAATGTCATTTGTCATTTACTCCCTCATTTGTCATTTACTCCCTCATGTCATTCCAAACACTGCATACACACTGTTTACAATGAAAGTATACTGATATCGGGAGCTAGAGTTGTCAAAAGTACAGACTTCGGTACCACGTCGGTACAGATTGGTACCAAAGTCTGTACTTTTGACAGCTCTATCAGGAGTTGTCAAGCACCATAAAGCTAGTCTATTTGCATCTGATATCACAGAACTGCATGCTCCATATTTGAATATCAACTGAAACTTGTCAGAGATTATTATTGAATACTTCTGTTTGGTCTATTCCTCATACAAAGCTTCAGAAGACTTTGAATCTATATATATATATGTATATATATGTATATACATATACATATATATATATGTATATATTTATATTTATATGTATATATGTATATGTATATATATATTTATATGTATATATATATGTATATGTATATATATATGTATATGTATATATATATGTATATATATATATATGTATATATATATATGTATATATGTATATATATATGTATATGTATATATATATATGTATATATATATATATATATGTATATATATATATGTATATATGTATATATATATGTATATATGTATATATATATATATATATATATGTATATATATATATATGTATATATATCTGTATATATGTATATATATATATATAGGTATATATATATATGTATATATATATATGTATATATATATATATATATATATATATATATATATATATATATATATATATATATATATATATATATATATATATATATAATATATATATATAATATATATATATATATTTTTATTAAATATATTAAATGTGGGATGCTTTATCACATTCTATGAAAAGGGTCCACCTAGTGCACAAGTCATATTGACTACTTTATGATTGTACCTTTCACAACATGTATTATAAAACTTTCTGGCCTTGGTTTCAGAAATCACTGTTGTGAATTGATATTTTTATCTCCATTATTCTCTGCATTTAATTCACCAAACACTCATACTCATGCTCATACTTTTCAAGCAATCAGAATTCTTGCCTGGCAGATGATAAAACAGACAAAAAGTTACATAGACTCACTCCAAAAAAACAAACAAACAAAAAACAGCAATGAAGCAACGCCCTGCCATGTGCCTTTTACATGGGCAAGTACAACTCATATTTTAAGATTTCAGTTTGCATATTGAGAGTAAAGCATATTCAAGCATCTGTTATGGTAAATCTAGCTCATCTGCTTGAGGCAGTCTGGCCTCTCTTCCACTGCTAATGTAATTATGAGCTGATGGCCCAGCTCTCTAGACAGGGTTAGATGCTTCAGAGAGTGCACAGCAAACTAAACATGGGTGCTGGGCCAGTAAGAATTCACACTAGCAAACACCCTAGCAACACAATGAAAAAACTAAAAAAAACTCAAAAAAAAAACGCCCATGAAGCAGTGTTTTTGCCTTTAAAGGGATAGTTCAACCAAAAACGAAAATTTGATGTTTATCTACTTACCCCCAGTGCATCCAAGATGTAGGTGAGTTTGTTTCTTCAGTAGAACACAAATTATGATTTTTAACTCCAACCGTTGCAGTCTGTCAGTTGTATAATGCATGTCAATGGAAACTTCGTCTATAAGAGTAAAAAAAAACAAAAAAAACATGCACAGACAAATCCAAATTAAACCCTGTGGCTCGTGACGACACATTGATGTCTTAAGACACTAAACGATCGGTTTGTGCGAGAAACTGAACAGTATTTGTATAATTTTTTTACCTCTAAAACACCACTAAGTCCAACTGCCCTGCACATCCTGTTAGTGAGGTCAGCAAACGCGTTCTGATGACGGAAGCGATGTCTCGCGCTTTGCTTCAATGAGTGCGAGAGATCACTTCCGTTGTCAGAGCGCGTTCAGACCTCACTAACCGGATGCGCAGGGCAGTTGGACATGGTGTTTTAGAGGTTAAAAAATTATATAAATACTGTTTGATTTCTCGCACAAACCAATCGTTTCGTGTCTTAGGACATCAATGTGTTGTCACGAGCCACAGTTTAATTTGGATTTGTCTGTGCATGTTTTTTTTACTCTTATAGATGGAATTCCCATTGACATGCATTATACAACTGACAGACTGCAACGGTTGGAGTTAAAAATCATCATTTGTGTTCTACTGAAGAAACAAAGTCACCTACATCTTGGATGCCCTGGGGGTAAGCAGATAAACATCAAATTTTCATTTTTGGGTGAACTATCCCTTTAACATGGGCAAGTACCACTCACATTTTCAGATTTCAGTTTGCATATTGAGAGTAAAGCATATTTAAGCATCTGTTATGGTAAATCTAGCTCATAATTGTCTGCTTGGGGCAGTCTGGCCTCTCTTTCACTGCTAATGTAATTATGAGCTGATGGCCCAGCTCTCTAGACAGGGTCAGATGCTTCAGAGAGTGCACAGCAAACTAAACACGGGTGCTCAGGAATATGAAGAGGATCTAGATGAGTCAACAAAGTCAGCTCACACACATACACTTTTGGAAGAGCTCATTCAGCTGGCTCTAATTCAATTAGAGAGTACGGCAGGCTTGCATTAATAATGACCCCACTAATAGATGAATACATGAACCTCTACCTCCATTTCCCATCTCACTCGCTAATGACCTCTCATTATGCTAAGCGCATTAGTAGCATTTTGCATGAAGCTGGTCATACTGTTAGCGCTTGTGCTGTGGTTGCTGACTGCCTCTCTCTTGCTATCTCACTCACACACACATCTTGGGGACTAATAGAGAGGAAGAGTTAAGTTTTCCCCCTCTAGAGAAAGCTAATGCAGCTTGTGTTAGTGTCTGCTGACCCTGGCAGCAGTGTAAATGTGATCCATTAGGATGCTGCAGGCTGTTTTTCCATCTCGAGTGTTACTCTGAATGGCCATTATTTAAATGCTGATGGAGCACTTGTAGGACCAGATTTAGAGTCGTTAAAATGTTCTAATGTGACGTCACTGTGCCGGGGTACACTAAGAGGCTTTTGATGCCCTGTGAAAGACTAAATTTATGATTTCATTTATCAAGAGCAGTTATTTTTGTGCTTACAATAACACATGGAGTGCAAGGGTCCTTAAAGTAGTGTTTCTCAGCTGGTTTTGCTGCAGGACAGATTTTGTCCTTCACAGTGCCAAGTTTTAAAGGGTCCTGAAACCCCCTGTTTCAGCACTAGTTAATTCTCATCACAGTTTTGAAAAATGCTACAAAAGTGGCCTTGGAAAGCATCAAAAATGCATCAAAGTTTCCCCACAAATGCATGCGGCAATTCACCATAACATGCAACAGAATCAAAACATATATTATATAATTTAAACATCAAGTGCAAGGCGCGAAAGACAACTTAAGCGAGCTCTGTGAGAAGATTTGTGCACTCATCTGAAGTGCATGTACAGTGCGCAAATATTGAGGTGTCTTTTTAAGTCTTGTTCTTGAATGGATAAATTTACATAAAATGATGTCTACATGCTGGGCTTGGCAAGTATCCCAGCAAGCATAGTCGGTTTATGTCTTAAGTGAACTTATACACTCGAAAAAAGAACACGTGTTCAGTATCAGTGTACTGATCCGTGTATTGTTGCGTATTGCATTCCTACTGTCTGAACGTGTTTTTTTTTGTTTTTGTTTTTTTTTAAGTGTTAATCAAACAACAAAAGACAAGGAAATCACTCATTGCTCTTAACTGAATAGTAACTTAATAATTAATAATGATTGATCTTTATTTCATTTTATACAGATAAGATTACATGCAATGTTGTTTTACATTTTATTAGCTACTTTATTCAAATTCTACCTGAAAACTGGATACATGAAAAACCTGAAGGGCTTTATTTATTTGTATCTTTGCTTTACTGTATTTATTTGTGCTGTTTGATTATTTATTTTTATTTGACAGTAGTAATTTTTTTACCTGAATATAGCACATACCAAACCGTACCGAAACCGTGAGCCTAAAACCGTGATACAGACCAAACCTTGAGTAATCTGAACCATTGCACCCCTAATATTATACATGGTTTAGTAAGTTTGACGTAAATTGCATAAATGTATACATATCCTGTGACTGCTTTTAATTTAAATCAAAAGTATACATATGAACACGCTGTTGCATTTTTAATAACTTTTGAGACTTATTTTTTAGCATTTATTCAAGAAGTTAAGGAGCTCTAAAGACCCTTTACAGTCAAGGTGCAGATGAATCCCGTTTGTTTAGGAGACTGGGTCATTGGAAGAGATTTTATGTCTCTTACAGAAACTCTTACAGAGCAAAAACACTCACTTGTGATCCATGAATGCTCCTCTCACTCATACTTACTGTACATGTTACATCTACATCTCACAGCATCTGTCATAGGAAAGCATCACATGCTGTTGTGAATAATTAAGAGAACTGTCATCATTTAGGATAAGGACACACAGTTTCATGAATTATTATGAGACACAGAAGAGGCATTAATTTACTATAGTTGTGAATTTGTGCCAAAACACAGCAGTTTTATTGGATGCACAACTTTTTAGTGTCATCCTCCCTTTTACTGGATAAGGCTCTTTATTTTATTATCCTAACTATGCACAATTATATGGTTAGCTGCATTTTGATATTTGCATTATTTTTTTCTTCTGCTCTCTGCCAAGCTATCAGAATAGACCCACCAGTTGAGAACCAATACCTTTAATTTAATTTACTCAAAAATGTGTAACTTTTTGGTTCTCATGTTGTACTGAACCCATATAACTGATGGAACACAAAAGGAGATATTTTGAAGAATGTTCATGCTGTGCTTTTTCATACGATGAAAAGAAACTTAAAAACAATTTGACTCATGCACTACATATTCCAAGACTTCTGAAGTTTTATAATAACTTTTATGTGAAAAAATTGGAACTGTCCCTTCAAGATGTTTTTGAATATTAAAATAATAATTATTTGGATGGACATGACATCTTCGACTTTTTTTAGGGCGTTACGGCACTGTGAGGAGATGATCCAGAGGTACAGCCGAGAGGTGAACAGAGGCCTGTGCTCGTCAGGCACGCCGCTTCCTTACTGCAGCAACAGCAATGTGGGGAAAGCCGTAGAAGACTGTATGCGAGCCATCATTGGAGTCCTGTTAAATCTCACACATGATAACGGTAAGTGCAAAGACCAGAACATTTAACAAAACAAACCTACTTTTGACAGCGAAGGAATGCATTGTAAATGTAACAGTGTTGAAAAAGCCACTTTGAAACTGTAGTTTGCCAAGCTGCAAGGTACTTTTTAAAGGGTTTATTCATCCAAAACGAAATTGTCATCAATTTCTCACTTTTGTTCATCTAGACTTAGACTTTAGTTCATCTGCGAAACACAAATTAAGATATTTTTAATGAAACCTGAGAGATTTCTGCTCCCCCCTCACCTGCCACCCCCAACCATTGAAAGTCCATTCCAACAAAACTTTTGACATTTTAAAAAGTTCAAAAAAACATTGTAAACTTAATCCATATGAATCGAGCGAGATGGAAATATTTTCTTCAGGACTGGTTATTACTTAAGTCAGTTACATAAAAAGGTAGATTGGTCTAATTTGAATCTGAAAAAGGTAAGAATGATTAGCAATAACTAATTGCTAGTTGGTTAAACTAGTTCTTAAGACGCAGCTTAATGGCTATATTTACGCAACATGAATTACGGAAACTCAACTATGCCTGAATGACATGCATCAAACCAGTGAGGTTTGTTCTTTCGTGTCAAGCAAGTACGGTATTTGATCAACACACATATATATATATAGAGCACATCAAATATCTATGTTCTCGCTTAGTGTAGTGTTTGAATGTTTAATGGTGACTCTAAGGCAATTTTTTTTTTTTCTGAAATATAAATGCTTGTGTGAATTTCTAACATTTATTGATGATAATGTAAATTGCTAGTCTTACGCTGGAGGGAAATACCTCAAGTGCATTAAGCTGCACACACACACACACCTGACAGAACTCCAGTGAAATATGCTCATGACCATGTTTAAAGTGTTTGTGGGACCTTTTCCTCAGCGGCTTGCTTTATGACTGCCATTTTTCAAAGGCATTTTTCCCCCATAGAAAAGCATTTTTCTTTGCTCTAAAGTGATACCACTGACATAGGTTTTCCATTCACAGCACACAGACCTAGTAATGTTGGTGCTTTTAGTTAGTTACTCCCCAACACTCCCCAAACTGTAAATCGATTGCATATGCCAACGTTCGGTTCATGTCAAAACGTGAAGAATATTCTTGGCTTTAGTCAAGAATTTGGAATCTTTCCCACAGCAGCTCGATAGCATTGTGACCACCATTTTTCAAATATGTTTTTCACCAATGAAACTTTTTTTACTACTGTAATGTGTTGTCACTGACAGAGGTTCTCCAGCACACAGATCCAACTAATCAGTAATGATACACATTATTGGTTATTATCGATTAGTCATTACAGATCTATATTGCTGCTTTTAGTTAGTTACTCCCTAACACTGAACTGTAATATGGGCTGGAAGCTGTTCAGCTGAACAATCAGGCGACTGGGCCGCAGTGACGGTCTCATTACATTATGCCTAATAGAACGTTTGTTATTCTGCTTTTGAAAGGCTTAAAGTCAATAAGAGTCTTTTGGCTTCCTTGCATGGGTTTTGTTCAATGTGCCAAATGGATTTCTGTTAGCAGTGCTGCTTTGGCTAGCTGTTTGCTAGTTTTGCTGCCAACCCCTTCAGCATAATGCAGGACTACTCGGTCATAAGCCAAATGTGAGCAGCTTGGATAACAACAGTCAGAGAAAATCCCTGATTAACTTTGAACTCGTATATACGGCAGCTATTGAGTGCGTTTTCTATCTGTAGAATGGGGCAGCACAAAGACAGGTGAGCAGGAGGAGTTAATCATCACAGCACTGAACTGTGTGCTCAGGGTCCCGCAGTACCTGCCGCAGGAGCAGAGGTTCGATATCAGAGTCCTGGTGAGTACACAGCTATACTAATATCACTCTGTGTTAGTATACATTCAGTGAGGACTAGCAGTGTCCACTAGGAGTTCCAGAGTGCTTTCAAATGTTACAAATGAAAAATCCATAATGTGGTCAGATTTGTAATAAATGTGTTATGTGATGTTTCAGATCTATACAATGTTTATTTGTGAGGATGTATTTTGCTGGTAATTATAAAACTGTGTTGCTTAAAAAAAAACTGATGCAACTGTTTGCATCTTTTTTTCTTTTTTTTTTTTTTTTTTTTTAAGGTACTTCCAATGAAATTGTTTATCTATTTCAGTAAAATCCACAGCACATGCTTAATGTAATTTATTTAGCATTTATATTTAACGAACAAGTAAGATATTACTTGTCACTGGCATTAACACATTTATTGCTTATAGAGTCAATGTAGCGTTTACCTTCATGTTGTCTACTGCACAATGGTAACCACCAAAATTTCAACATAACTGAAACTCTTTTAAAAGCCAAACATAACAGCATTAAACACTAATCATGCAAAGCATGCTGGGAACTAGAAATACACTATAAACCGTTTCCAAAGTTACTACAACTTATTTTTTTAAAATTCAATTAAAGCAGAAATGTGAGTTTATATTAGACCCAAAATTAAGTTAATGTAATGATCAACATTATGTCAACAGAACTCAACAAAATAATGTTTAAACTTAATAACAGTGTTAAATAAACTTCAAAGGTTTAATTAAATCAATAAATTAGTTTTTTTTAATTTGCAGCTATGCATTTATTTAAGTTGTGGTAACAGGCCCCCTGAATTACTTTTTAGAGTGGTTAATATTTTGTTGATTTGTAATGCGTTAATACACTCCTTCCATTAGGAACAAATTAATTAGTTGCTTAAACTTCGCAGAGACTTTTTTTGTGAAAATTAAGTTATAATGCAAACAAATTACTGATTAATTGGTTTTTCTCGTTTTGTTAAGTTATAGTTGTTACTAAATCTTTTTTTTAAGAATTTAAAAGTGTATAAAAATAAAAAAATATTTATATGGTGGGAAAAAAAAAAAAAAAAAAAAAATATATATATATATATATATATATATATATATATATATATATATATATATATATATATATATATATATATATATATATATATATATATATATATATATATATATATATATATATATATATGTGTGTTAGTATTTGTGCAAACCAGTTGTGTATGACATTACTGTTAAAGTAAATCCTGTAAATTCTGTTCGTGTTGTGGTTGATCTAAATGAGGTTTATTTCATTGTGTGTGTGTGTGGTTGTAGGGTCTGGGCTTGCTCATTAATCTCGTGGAGTACAGCGCAAGGAACAGACACTGTCTGGTGGAGCTGCAAATGGAGGGAGGTGACGTCTGGGACTCGATGTGTGTGTCTGACAAAGATGAGTTGCAGACTGAGAGATCTCTCGGTGCCATCGCTGCTTTGGTGAAGGTATAAACACACACAGACATGCAGAAAAACTACTACTGCACGGCCATGCTTCACTCTTAAGTGGCTCATGGCTTGAAAAACAGGACCTAGTACACCTATTATTAAGATCTTGGTGTCCCAAGTGATCCAATGGCATGCGTCTCAACTGCATCTAATGGGACCACCAGTTACCGGATTGTGTGAAGGTCTCTGATTTCATGACTACATACATCACTGTTACTGCATTACATTTTTGGTGTACATAAAATAAAATTATGCATAGGTGTACATTGTGGTGTATAGAATGTGAGTTTTTTTTATTATATTTATATATATATATATATATATATATATATATATATATATATATATATATATATATATATATATATATAATATATATAATATATATAATATATATAATATATATATATATACATATATACAAAGGTTTTAATTAATGTGTGTGCGGGGTAATAGAAATGTAAAGATGTAATAGAACAGCATTAGTATTAGTGGTGAGAAATTTTAGAGATTTAAATTGTTGTCCAAATTTTTTTCATTCACTAATTGGTTCACAAACTAAACTAATTAGTTTGCCTCTGTTTCTGCATGAATAGCTTTTCCTTCAAAGAGAGCACGCGGCCATGTTGGCGGAGGCGGAGACGGATGACTTCATCAACGATGCGCCAAAGCCCCAATTGGACCAGAGCGGAGAATGGAAAGAAACGAATGAAGAGATCCAGTGGGTGGCTTCAGAAAACAACACCACAGAGGACAAGAAGAAGGAAGAGGAGGATGAAGAACTTGATCTCAACAAAGGTAGACACTCACTCACAATGCCATGGGACTAGCCAAATGCAGATATATATGTATTTTTTTTTTTTGCCATTGCAGGAAATTGAGCTTCCTCCATGAGCCACTTTGGTGGGCGACGAATCTCAGATGAATGAATGCTGTTGTTTAGTAACACTGTTGTTAAAGTTTCATATTTGATTATAATTGGAGGAACAGATTAAAGAGAAGCTGTTGAGGTGCCCAAAATTGGCCTTAGTTAATTTTTCTGATGTTTCTGATAGTTACAATACACAGTTAGTCTAATGCAGAGATAATATTATGTAATTGTCTTCTGTAGTCATCGAGTGCAGCCTCAGAGATAAAGCTGCTTGTGCAAGACCTTTATCTTCCTGTGTATATTCTGCTTTAAAGCCCCGATTAATTTTACAGCGAAGTACTTTTTCATTTTCGCTTATGCGTAAAAAGAAGTTTGAAATGCATGACCAGCGATATACTGTTAGAAAAGCAGTTAAGAAAACATCTGATCATAGCGATGTGGATATGTTTGCACCAGATCTACAATTCAGCACTCCAGTAAAGTCACGTCACATTTGTTTATATAGCACGTTATACAATAGATCGCTTTAAATCTAGCAGCTTTACAGTACATGAAAAAAAAGTGTCAGTATCTTTTTCAATTAGAATGTGCGCCTGCGCACATATGCATTCTTTAACAGAGCACTCACATCAAATGCGCCTACCTATTGACTAAACACGGTTTTACGGGTTTTTGCAGTTTATATGGAGATAAGTGCAAGTTTTTGAAAACGGCGCAGTTTAACGTCTTAATGCTTTCAATTTTTTTTTTTTTTTTTTTTTTTAAGCCGTATTTTTCATATATTTTACCTTTATTCTACACCTCTGTTTCCATTGTCATTTGAACGGCTCGTTTGACTTCCTGCTTCTATGAAGCCACTTCCTCAGATTGTTTAGCTGGCCCAGTGTATCCAGAACCATCGTGATTCGAATCGTCCGGAAACACCACGCCCCTTACCATTAGTGGTTTCTGCTTACGTGGGCTTCGCTGGAAATGTAAATAATGGCATCTATATTACTGTATCAAATTGAGCCCGAATCAGAACCAGATGAAGAGGGTCAAGCAGAACCTCTGCAATCGCGTTTTTTAAAGGACGTTTACGAATGGTATTTCATTTTGTATTTGTGTCAAAGTGTTTAGATGCTGTTTAGCCAAATACATGACTGAGTAGTCGCATTTTTGTAAAGGTAGTGTTTAATTTATAGCATCAACAACTGTTTGTCTATGAACATAGATTTTTGTTGGTGTTTGTTGAAGTATGCACTAGAATTTAGCTAACTAGCT
This sequence comes from Chanodichthys erythropterus, assembly GCF_024489055.1. NCBI lineage: Eukaryota > Metazoa > Chordata > Actinopteri > Cypriniformes > Xenocyprididae > Chanodichthys > Chanodichthys erythropterus. The sequence continues at coordinate 31,960,563 of NC_090239.1, forward strand.
AGCGAAGCAAAAATGAGTTGGTCTTTGTTTACATCCTTGATGCAACCAAAAATAACAACAGAACTATATGTTTAAAAGACATGTACAAACAATAAAACGATCTTATCGTTTGGGGCTGATAAACAGCAGCTTCTGCTTTTAAAGTAGGAACCGCTTCTTTCAGTAATAGCCTTTGTGCAAACCCAGCATTAAACTCTGGAAGCTGTAGATTCTGGAAGCTGTCTTCAGCGCCGCATTCAGTGTAGAAAATATCACTGATTATAATGGGTTCTATTATATTTTGACACGTTGCGTCACTCTCGTCCGGTGTACACAACACTTCCGCTTCCACATGCTGCACAACATGGCCTCGCCCTCTTTGTTGCGTGTTCCCGGGGGCAGTGTTTTGCAGGTTTATGATCTCACCAACCCGGGAAGAAGCTCATAGTAGTCCAAACCGGTCGTTTTTGTAGGCATTAAAATGCCTTAACTTTACAAGACAATATCTCCGTTTGTATTGAACTTTCAGCGCTGTAACTTTGCAGATAATGTTTATGCTCAAGCAGCAACATTACACACTAACTAAAGTTAAAAAAAGTGAAATCGCATTGAACCACCCCTTTAAATGAACAGCCAAAACGCATACGTTTTCTGTTTTTAGTTGAAAACTGTCATGTAAAAATGTAAGAACAACAAAGCAGGTATAGTGTATGCTGCTTGTGCATATAATTATCTTGTTTTGAAATTTAAAAACAAAAGTGAATAAAAATAACTTCAAAACACATTTTTCATTACATTTAATTTGTATAAATAGAATATTCCTTTTTTTGAGCTCATATTATTGAAAAATCAAACCTCAAACCTTAGTAAATATGCACACTTATGTTTTTAAGTTATTTTGAGAAATCTGTCTTGTGATTTTTGTCTCCAGCTCTTCAGCATGCTGGCAAGCACATGGAGGACAGTATTGTGGCATCATACACTGCACTGCTTTTGGGCTGTCTGTGCCAGGGGAGCCCAGTAAGTAACACACTCATGTACCTCAGTGTTTTCCATTTTGTATCTCTGATAAATGGTTTGTATTCTCTGTCTTCTCAGAACCTACATTTTCCTCATTTTCCTCATGTAAGGTATGCATTTAGCTATGCCAAGAATCTACCTTTGATCTAGAAAATCTTTCAGTCCTCAACAAGTGCTCGCTTGTGCCCTCAGTCTCTTTAAGGTCAGGACAAACCCAGGCTGGACCAATATAAGCATAGCATTTACTGTCACAGAGCTTTTGCTGTTCAAATTCCTTCACCTTTGCAAGGTTTAAGGGTTGTTTGTCTAAATTGCAGTTTTCAAGTTTCAGGGCAGGTATCAGAAGAAAGCCCCTGTGTTGTGTTTGCCAGTATTAATGGCTTTATTTTCAGGACGTTAATAGGTGGGCTGTTGAATCGTCTGTAATGGACTCCTCTGTTTCTCTTTCATACCACTCTGTTGCTTTCTGACTGACGTACACAGCCATTATCTGTCTCGCCAATAAACACAGCCCAGACGCAGAAACAAAAAGAGATGGCATTTATACTTTGTTTATTTCACCCACTTTTCCTTTTGGATGCATGTTTGCACACTTTGAAGGTCAAGTTTGATTCTGATTTTGAAAAACAAAGCAAATTGACTCAAAATAGGATTTCTCTTGAAAGGCACATCATTCTGTTTGCACTTTAGATTCATGTTAGGAGGCATCCAAGCTTTTGGAAAGAGGGAAATATTTGATTTTGATGCGTTTTTGAAGATCGAGTACCATGGAGACTTGGAGCGCACTGAAAAAATGATGGCCAGAGATGTAGTGCTGCTACTTTGATCAACAGAGACCTGCTTTAAAAATCTCTAGACTCTTTCAGAGCCGGCCTGCAGTGTACTGTAACCTCGCAGGAGGAACCGGCTACTAATTCTGTTTCTCTTTCAGATGAATGTGACTACTGTGAGGGAAAACCTGCCAAAAGGGGATTTTTCAGTCATGACAGAGATGCTGAAGAAGTTCTTGAATTTCATGAACCTTACAGTAAGTACACAAGTAATTGACCAATATAATATTTCAATGGCTGATGCTGATATATAAAAAGCAGGGTGGCTGATAATATAATTGTCACGATAACAATTTCAGTGGTCCATACCAGCAAAATTTTTCAATTTGCAACTATTTCAATATAACTGCTATTATGTTAATAAAGTGCTGCAGGGATGGCATCATTTTGTGGGCCAACCCTGAAATCACCCTGGTTCCCTGGGTTTCCTTTATTGCAGAAAATAAGCTCTGTGACCATTCTTGCTCATTTTGTTCATCAAGAGAATCTTTACAAATGAACACAAATAAATGAATTTTAAAGCCTAAATGCAATAGACAGTCACATGACTTCAAGTGTCACCAACAGTAAGGTTCCAATAAATCTTTCAATATTTAAAATCTACCATTTGGAAAGTGCGAGTTTGCTGCGATGACGTTTGATGTATATGACAACCTCTCTACTCCCATTTTCGGCCATTTAACCAAAAACCCATTGACTGGTGGGATCATTGTTGGGACTGGAAGGAGTTAAAATGCGTGTTAAAATAATTTAATTCTCCCACCCCTCCCCAGACTTTCATAGTTCAACTTACATTTCATATAAGTTGATTGGTGACAAACGTGAATCAGGGCAACTCACTGTGAGGTGTAGCCTGTAGAATGTAGTTTTAGTTAAAATGCCCCATATGAGATTTTATTTCATATATGTATGTGTGTGTGAACAACAGTTCAATAAAAAAAGTTAAGTTGTGCATCTCTGAGCAACACAGTAGTGATTCGTTTCTGAATGAATCAGCGTTTTGAACAAATCAGTCAGTGAACCAATGACCAATGTCCCATTCATAAAAAGAGCCATTTACTTCATTCTTGAATGAATCAGCTGTTTGAACAAATCGAATGAATGATTGACTCGATGACTTAAGCCGGGTCAAAGACTATAGGATAACACAAGAAGTGTCACTTGTATTGTTTTGAATGGGATAAAGTGTAACGCGCAATATGGCGGAATAAGTCCCGCCTTCTAAATAAGAGCCAATTGCTGACTGGTAAAGTCATTGTGTCACTGCAGCAGCCGTTAGAAGCACTGGTTTCTATAGAAACAGTCAGACGCGTGCCTCTGAAACATGGCAGAAGAGACGCGCTTTTAGGTCTGCGCATGCACATTAGCTTGATCCAGCCTAAAAAATAGTTTTTTTACAGTCATGATTCGAGCGTTTGGGTAAAACATTTATAAGACAGCTGTTGTCAGATTTCATTGGTGATTTCAAATATGAAATGTAATCGTAAGTTTGGCGAACAGTTTTGGATAATTTGATGTTTCCCCATTCAAAGAGATAGGGCATGATGCGCAGGATGCCCGAGAGCCGTTTCAAAGATGGCCGCCGAGTGAAATGACTTGTCTTAAAGGGACTTTGGTCGGGTGCACACTGTGCGATTCATAATAATCCTTTGCAATTGTTGCTTGTCAGACTGTACGAACATAATCCTCATGTCACACTGTGGGATCTCAGCTGCCATTTATGTCAGACTGTACGACAGTCAAGATGCGTTAAAGACGGACGCGCGCATGAAAACTTGTCTGGAGTTTTACATCAACCCATACACGTTCAGTGACTGTGAGATGCATTACATGCGGGACTGAAATGGGGGCTCTAGCATTAATTTTCATCATGGCTTGTCTTAAAAAAGAAGTAAATTTGACAGACGTCGTAGGAAAAGTCACAGTGCAGGACTGTGCACCATATCTTCTGACACGGCCAGAATTTCGTCTGAGGTAAAATTTCATCGACAGTCTTTAATCAGCTGGCGGTGAATATGTCAAACTAATGACCAAAGACTACAGATTTTAGCCTGGGATCAGAAGAATATTTTAGAGTTTTCAAAATTAGTCTCGGACGCCCAAATCGTGGCCAAAATCGTACAGTGCGCACCTAGCTTTACTAATTTAGACATCTACTGCCACCTACTGGCGGTATTAGTTTATTATTTAGAGTAGCATTTCATTTAAAAAATAATTTCAGGACAGTTTGGACAGTTTGCCCAAAAATGAAAATTCTGTTTATTTATATTTGCGCACCCTTGTGCCATTTGAAACCTGTATGACTTTCTTTCTTTTGCGGAACATAAAAGAAGATATTTTGAAGAATGTTGGTAACCAAACTGTTTTGGTCTGGAAATACAGTACTGTGCAAAAGTCTTAGGCACGTCAGTATTTTCACCCCCCAAAAAAGGTTTTAAGCCAGTTATTTATATCTTTTGCTGTAGTGTGTCGATAGGAAATATCCGTTCACATTTCATTTTGCCATTAATTGTAATAATCCAGTGAGAATTTTGAATACACAAGGAGTCTGACAACAGCCGGTGCTCCACACATTGATCTGATCTCTGTGATTACATGAAGAAACAGATGAAACTGAGACAAACTAAATCCAGGAGAACTGTGGCCGTGTCTCTAAGATGCTTGAAGAAACCTGCTTGCAAAGATACTGTACAATACAAAAAATACGGTTATAAATAGATTTTATTTATCAATTAACTAAATCAAAACAATATTTTGTGTGACCACCCTTTGCATTTAAAACAGTTCTTGTCCAGATACCCTTGGGCATCATTTTTCAGGTAGCTTTGGAGGCAGGTTTCTTAAAATCTCTTAGAGACACGGCCAGGCCATAGTTCTTCTGGATTTGGTTTGTCTCGGTTTCATATGTTTCTTCATGTAATCACAGACGGATTTGATGATGGTGAGCTCTGATCTCCATATGGAGCACCGGCTGTTATCAGTCTTATTGGGTATTCAAAACTCTCACTGGATTATTACAATTAATGGCCAAATGAATGTTTGGAAATGTGAACGGATATTTCCCATTGATACACTACAGCAAAAGATATAAATAACTGGCTTAAAACCTTTTTGGGGGGTGAAAATACTGACGTGCCTAAGACTTATGCACAGTACTGTATATCTAAATTTTTTGTGATGTTTATTTGATGCTTTTCTCATTTAACACAATGACTAAATTAACCATGACCTTGATGCTCAACAGTGACATTGAAATAAAGTTTGATCCGTGATAGAAATTCTGTTAATTCCTCTTCTGTTAATTGTCTGAGTGGGTTAACTGATCCACTATAATCTCAGAATGGCCAAATATCGACTGATTAATTGGCCTGTCAGTAGAAATTATGCAACATGAATATAGAAATATATGTAGGTAGGTATATGTGTAAGCATGCTGTAATATTAATACTAATGTTCTGCTTCATCATTTAATAAAGAAAACCAATAAGAAAATTACACTTATTGACCGACCAATCGTCTTTGTGTCCCTTACAGTGTGATGTGGGCACCACGGGCCAGAAGTCTATCTCCAGGGTCATTGATTATCTGGAACACTGCTAGTGTGATTGCGGAGCTCCACACACAGACCTCAGTACACCCCTGCCCAGCCTGACACACCTGGAAAACAACCCATCATCACCATTGACCAGTACTTTCCTCATTCAGACTGTAAAGAATGAAGTTTAAAGCACATCACACACACAACTATATTAAAAGGAGCTGTTTTGATTGAGTTTGTCACAAGTTGCTTATCCGTTTCGTCTTCAAATGTTTTCGTCAAGGCTTAATCGTGTTTCTTGCATCACAACCCTCCTTAATCCTGCCATCTATTGATCAGTCGCCTTGGAAGTTTGTTTTCATTGGCAGAAATAGAGAGTAGCTTTGATAAAACTTGTTAAAGGATGTCTCCCCCTCTGTTTGTTTAATTCCACTTTCAAGTCTGTAAATTCAAGAGCGTTCAACACTGACCTGAACGATTGGAGGGCGAATCCAAAACAGCATTCGCAATTCTGTTCCTCTTTGAAATGCAGTGAAGACATGCCCTCCTGGTTCAAAACCATTCTCTTCACTTCAGGATGCGCTTCCTTTGTGTTGCACAAATTCGTTTTTAATCGATAGCGCGGTGTCAGAGGTCTGCGAATGAATAAATTACATCACTTTCCATTTCGCTAGGGCAGGAAAGGGACAAAGCGTTTTTAGAATGTTTTAGTAGTCGTGACTCATAACCATATAGTCCGAATGCCATAACCTTAACTGTGATCTTAACCTTGATTTCCAAACCTTATGAGGCTCAAAATCAACAGTAAAACTTATTAATATCATGCAAAAGCTTGGCTGCATAATCGTATTGTGTATGAGAGAGATGATTGGAAATTTGTATAAATTCAAATGCGTTTTTGAAGCCAGTAAATCACATCCTTGGGTTTTGGGTCATGGTTGCACAGTAACCCAGGTTCTGTGAAAATTCTTGTGCATGCACTGCTACCAAGGGTTTGGTTAGAGCCAAAGTTGCTGTGAGAGTAAACGATAAATGCAGTTTTACAGGGCGCTGGTTACAGTCTACCGTGACCTTGATGCTCAACCGTTAAACTGAGCCACACAACAAACTTTCATCCCACATTTCACTAGATGGTTTCATAAATTTGGAATTTGTCCTTTGTTTATGGTTTATTTTTCAATACAAGATTGAACTTAGCGCTTGACTTCTCTTTGAAAAGGCCAGTACAATTTTGACCCAAACCGATCTAGTCTTCAAGTTTGTTTTTTCAGAAGCTCTCTATTGTTTGTTTGCCTCTAAAGTGATCGCCCTTAACAGTAAGCTTTACGGAGGCTCATTTGTGTTTTGCTGCCGTTGTCAGTCCTTTCATGGGCTTAGACTGAAATAACTTAATTTTTAATGCACACAGCTTGGCAAAAGTAAGCTAGGGTCATTTTTTTCCCCCTCTCTCTCACACGCTTAACTGTTGTAATTTCACTCTGTTACACAAAACACTATGAGTTGTATTTTGTAGGTAGTCAGTGTCGAGTTCTGGGCACTGAGTCCTGCAGTGTGTCATTGAGCTCCAAACATCACAACAGGAAGTCACACAGCGGGGGACTGAATGAAGCAACATGAACTGTAAATACTCCTGTAAATATTGGCTGTTGGAGAACTAGATAGACTACTTTTCTGAATTCAATTGTTTTATTTTATACTGCATTTTTCTCAGTTGTGTTCTTTGAGGTAAGAGTTATCGAAAAGCCAACTGCAGGAACATGAAATTTGTACCAATTTCAAAATAATGTCTTTGGTTACTTGTACATAATTTTAACGCAAATAAAAATTGCTACTTTCAGTACTTTTTACTTGTCGTTTTTGGTGTCTGATTGGCATATAATAATTAAGCAAAGTATTATAACTATTGGTACTAAATCAACTATTTAACAAATGCATTGTGAACTCAAGAGAAAAAGACAAGCTTTTTCCTCTGAAAATATTTATTTGTGTAGCATAAAAGGCGAAATATATCATTAATTACAGAATATTTATATTTTACTACAAAATGTCCAAAAATTATTTCAACAGTTTTTGTAATTAAAAAAACAAAAAAAAACAATCAATTTTAATACAAATAAAAAACACTGAGACTGTTATTTTGCTCCATTGCTCCTCTCCAGATAGTGAGATTCCACTAAGAGTTCTGGTGATTTGGGGTCACAGCAAGTGGGACGCCTGAAATTCCCAGCATATGATCTTATCCTACAGGCGGGAACAGTTTTCTGCTCTGGTTTGGTCTCTTCGGTCTCCATCGAACCCTTCAGAATGACCTGATCCTGCATGCCCATTGCTAACGTCGGGTAACTGAATTCCGGGTCGCAGTCTCTTTCCTCCAGCAGCTCGCTCAGAGTACTGATGTAGATCTGCGCCATCTGAAGCGTCTCAGACTTGGACAGTTTCCTGTCGCTCTCCACGTTAGGAATGACGCTCCTCAGGCGGTCAAAGGCCACGTTCAAACCCAGCATCCTCCTCCTCTCACGGGCGTTAGCAGCCAGCCTGCGACGTCTCCGGGCTCGGGCGATTGCGCTCTGGTCTTCGTCGGGATATGAGAGTCCGGACAGCCGGAGCTGGACGAGAGCGCACGGGTCACAGCTCGCCCTGCCCTGCGCCCTCTCCTCCCTCCAGCCCTCTGCCGCTCTGGGATGTGTGTCCGAGCGGGCTCTCTCTGCCTCTTTCCAGATTAACTGCGCGTAAGAGCCTTGTGGACGGGGCATGCTGAACACTTGAGGATGAACTGACACTTCAGAGCACAGAAGAGCTGTATTTATTGAGGAGAGGACACACGTAATGAGGGGTGGGTGTGCGAGGGTCGTGTGCGCTGAGAAATGAATAGAAATGAGTCTCTTTGATAATGACCACAGGGAGTCTATTAACCCAGTTCATCAAAAGTGGATTAGATGCGTGTGAGTGATCACTGACGGGCCTCCTGACACTAGGAGGTAAACAGATAACTGCTGCCTTTCTGCCGCTGCTTAACAGCTACACAAATATCAATGAACAAATGTATTTGTTATACACCACACACCTCATTTTATTCTTATTTTCCACAGTAGTGTATTACAGCCTCAACTAAAATAACACTTGTTGGCTGCTTTTATTTTTTATATATATATATATATATAATGTATATGTGTGTGTGTATATGTATATGTGCATGCATGCATACATACATACAAATAAATAAATAAAAATATATATTCTTTTACTTTAAATGTAAATATATAAAATATATGGTTTTGTAATTTGAAACTTAAACGTCTTTAACATGAGAGTTTTTGTTTGTTTGTTTTTTTATAAATGACACTAGCTTTAATATTATGCAACTTAACATTTAGACATTTTTCAAACACAACTGCAATTACAAGTACAAAGAGCAATCAGTTCCAAACAAATAAAACAAATTGTTTAATTATATTACTCCTTAATTCAAACAGATAAATAAATAATAAATAAATATAAATATTGTTTATAATGACTTTTGCAATAATGCATGCATGATAGCGGTTTAATTTAAAGCCTTTTGCTCTGTCTGTTCATACAATCTGCTCATTGTACATGAAATATTCTCAGGCAATAAAGTGTAGTTCATAAGGGTCTAATTGACAGGCGACATCCGCAGCAATAAGTCTAATCCAATTACGCACAGAACCCACACCGCCAGTGCAGAAACCCCCCACACACACTCCACGTACTGCAATATTCAAGAGCAACAAAAGAAGATTCAGTTTGCTCATGGAGGGGGCTATTCATGCCCTGCCCGTGATGTGGCTGGGTAGGTCTTGGCACACTTCACATATTAAAGCTAATGAAGCGCCTCATTGAGGCGAAGACGCGGGCTGAGATCAAACCAGCGTGGGGTGGGTGCATTCAGGGAAACCCCACGTAGAGGGTAAATTGGGGTGGATTCACGCCTGTCAGAGCGAAACTAGCCCAAATGAAACCGAGTTTTCATTGAGGGGATTAGTGACACAGGATGAATCGATGGTAGCAGCTTCTTTTCACATGGTGCCAGTGAAGCCACATTTTGAAGGGTGCATGAGCCAAAACCCTGAGCTGCCCATATTGCTGCAAAGTGACACTTGTCACAATTCATTAAATCTTAGCATACACCCTGACATGCACTGGATATTTATGCCAAAAATATCCTGTCATGCAGGGTTTTTTTTATCAGTGCAATGCAAAAGAATAAAAGTTGTCCTGCACAATGTTGTAGCTGCTGCTCAGTTTTGGATTTGCAAGATTTTGCAAAGCATATAAGGTAAGATAAATTTGACAAAAGGTCTGAAGGAGGACTTTGACTGAAAAACTGTATTATTTAATAAAAGGTTGCAAGTTATGACACTGCGCCTTTTCATTTTTTTCAATGCCAAACGTTCTCATTTTTTTTCTGACAGAAGCATAAGTTTCATTGAGTTAGCGTGCAAATGCCTCCATTGCAGAAAGACAGAAAAAAATGACAATTACGCTGTTCTTTTCCTCTCTAGGTGCTAAACATTCTTTTTCTACAAACAAGTAAATTGTCTCTTCAATCCTGAAAATGAAAACATGGAAATGTCTACTGTACAGTTATGCATATCTTTCATGTAAATCTGCTGGTACATACAAAATTGGAACCAATGTGCAGTAAAATGTCATCTTTCTCTTGTAGCGAAGATATTAACATTGTTTTGCAAGCAACAAACAAATAGAAAGGAAAATATGGACACATGCATGTTTCTAATTGCCCTAATTAAACTAAGGTCTAATCCTGACTTAATCTAAGCCCTGTCTGTGAAACCAGGCAGTAGATAATTAATATTATTATTAATAATAATAATTAAAATTAATATTACTTGGTACTTAAATGTATAATTACACTGTAACAAGGACACCTTAGAATAAAGAGTAACCAAAATTCTTAGATGAAGTACACTGTAAATGTTTTCACAAATAACTGGTTTTAGAGGGCTCTTATAAAGCATGCAGTTTTCTCTTGTGTGCTGCAAGGAGCTCTAATTTACAGTGATCAGTCACTTTATGTTTACTTATAAATATTTATACCATGTGGCTGTTTGATGTATTCTGATTGGTTGACAGATGTTATGAGGTTTGCAATTGTTTTTCAGCAAATGCACAGCTAAACTCATAGTAGGCAGGTCTTGACTGCGTTACAGTTCCATTTCACTTCACCAAAATGATTTCAGTTATTTCAAAGACCCTTGCAGCATATCACAGCAAAGAATCAAAGACCAAAGATACATTCAAGTAAATATAACATGCAAACAGATTAAATGAAAATAATATTGAGCTGCTATATCATATTTCTCAGGAGCAAGGTAAAAAAAAAAAAAAAAATGTGTATAGATGTGGAAGCGCATGCAGCGCACATTCAGCTTTGCGCTTCAGAGCCAAGCGGTTCAATTGTTACTGCTCTGCAAGTCATCTGAGTGTTAATTCTACGAGCCTCTTCTACTGGTGTTGGTGTGACAGCGCTGCCGTGGTGGTTGTGATCTCTGATAATTTCCTGCTGTTCATGCAGCATTGAGAAAGAGTACTGGTTGCGCCATCAATGAGATATTGCTATTCATACAGCTAAGAAAGAGTATTGTTGTGCCTTCAATGAGAGTGCACTCTCTAGGCTTCACTATTTCCTGCCAGTTGTGCCGCAGCCATTTCCACTGTGCGCTTCAGCACTATAAGGCCGTGTGTCCACCAGAGCGTTTTTAGCCAGCTGAAAACGCTAGGCACTCTGCTTAAAACGCCCGTCTGTGAGCGCTTGAGAGCGCTTCTGCAGCACAGCGTTTTTTTTCCGTTGAGACGCTTTGTTGTTATGATACGGTATATCCGCGTCACGGTTACTTATAACTGATTTTGCAGGTAATTTGTTTCAGACTAAAAATGTTCACACAATGTGGAATTACTTGCTATGTATGTTCGGAGACCAGCAATATTAATTTCTCATCCATTTTGTTTGTTTGTTGATGTCGCTGTACAGCAAGAATGTGACAGTTGGTCGGAGTTGTATTTGTCCCGCCCCTCCTCCACTCTGATTGGATGGCTGGCTAAAAAGTGACAGTGATGAGCGCAGCGTTTTACTCAAAGTTGAACATTCTTCAACTCGAGGCGAACAGTAAAAAACGCTGAGCTCTCAGCGCTTGAGCGTGAAAAAGACGCTCAGCGCCTCGTTACGCTCCTGGCGTTTAAAAAAATGCGGCATTCCCATTGAAAACAATTGAAAAATATGCTAGCAGCTGGAAAAAACACTTAGGTGGACACATGACCTAAGAGAGCTTATTTCCCTAAAAGAGCAAAACACTGTGTTTCTGGATGCAGCCTTTTTCTGGTGCCGAATGACCGTCACAATCGTTCTCACGTGTCTGGGGGTCAGGATGCTTTCGTGGATGAGTCATGTACCCATTGCGGGAAGATGAGACTCCAGTACCTCAAACGAGGCCGTATGACCTGAGGATCACAGTGAGGAATAACCCACCGAGTACATCTCCATGGAGATGTACCTCTCTAGCACATTGCAAACTGTGGAGCTTCTGGATGAGCATGCTGGTCCTTCCCACGGGAGACCAGTCATATCATTCGGGGCTTCTCTGGGCAATCAGATATCTTTTGCTGCATCAGTGGGTGAGCTTGAGCCCCCGGTGATGAAGACTGCTGCATTGCTCAAGCCTGACCCAGAGCTGATGGCTATGCTTTTCCAGGCTACCAAGGGAGTAGGGCTTGAGTGGAGGCCTCCATCGTGTCCTTAGCCCTCAAGGCTGGACAGTTGGTTTCTTGAGGCAGCCTGCGCTGGTTCTCAGTGCTCCGCCCAGTACTTTTCTTTCCAGAAGTGCATGAGGAAGTCACCAGATCATGGATGGCACCTTGTTCTGCCAGAAACCCGTCCGGTGTCTCTTCCCCCACCTCACTACCCTTGATCGCCAAGGGGTACGTGGAGCAGCTGGTTGCAATGCAATGGTGTCCAAAGACGCTGCCTCCTGGAGAGATAATCCACGTCTCTCATCCAAGGCCTGCCAGTTCTCTTCTGTTCTCATGGGCAAGGTTTACAGAGCTGCTGGACAGGCCGCCTCCACCCTGCATGCCATGGCACTCCTGCAGGTCAATCAGGTCAAGGCGCTTAAGGATGTTGCACAAGGGTAGTTCTGATCCAGGGCTTATGCAGGAGCTACACACAGCGACGGACCTTGCCTTACATGCAACGAAAGTCACTGTGTTTTCCCTCGGTCAGGCACTCTGTTGTCCACTCTGGTGGTCCAGCTCTGGCTGAACCTGGCAGATATGTGGGAGGCCGACAAGTGACTTTCTGGCTGAACCTAGCAGATATGTGGGAGGCCGACAAGTGACTTGTCTTGACTTGTCTCACAGGCCTGTAGTTCCCGCTTAGCCTCAGCAGCAGCCTCCATCCAGGCCCCTGCCAAACCAGGTGGAATGCGTAAAAGCAAGCGGCTCTGAGACAGGCGACCCAGAGATGGAGGGCAGAGCTCTTCGGGAGATGGTGACGCATCACTCGCTCCCCCGGAGGAGGGCTGGGTGGAAAATCTTTTGTTCAGTTTTGTTTCTGTTCCGCCACTAGCCTGTTCCGCAACCAGCAGTTCCCAAATGTATGTGATTCGGTTTTCCCAGTGTCCCCCAGTCCCCAAATCACAGTCCTACTGGTGAAGGATGCGTTAGAGCCATTGTAGCATTGCCACATAAGGGAAAGCCTAATTATAGTTTCAATTGTCAATAATTATACATTGACTATTAGATGTAAATAGCTTTCCCCTGTATACTGTTTTCTCCCTGATGTGTTGTCTGTGTTTGACCCTGATTTATAATCCCATGAGTTTCTGCTCCCGCGAGATTCTCCTCACGCTCCTTCGCCACGTGACATTACGTCATCTCAGCGGGATGTTTACACTGTTTTTTTTTCCCATATAAGGAACCGGCACGCCAGCATTCCACAGCGTGTCTTTTTCATTCATATTTAAATCTTTTTTCCCTGCTTCGTTTCCTGACTGTTTTTTGCTGTGCTGATTTTTTTTTCGCCGTATCTTGTGGAGTGTTTTGCTTTTTTTCTCCCACGGATTACTCGCCCCAGATGACTTTAAACATTTGGACTGTACCTGTTAGGATCCTGCTCTCAGACTGGCTATTTCTCCGGTGAGACTGCTCCTATATAGACTTCTTTACGCGCTGGACTCTAGGGACTTTTCAGACATACACGCACACATACACATACACACACATTTATACACATTTTTACCTTGGATGTTCAATGTGGTTATTTTTTTGTTCACTGATTGAATTGTAAATACACTTGGGTTTATTGATGAACATCTGTCTCCCGTTTTATTCCTTTTGTTGTTTTGCTGTTTAAGTGACACAAACGTTCCTCTTATTTAGTGTATTCTCCTGGCATACTAACTGGAGTGTTACACCGTTCCCTCCAGCTGATATGAAGACAGGGTTTTACAGCCCCTACTTCACTGTACCTAAGAAAGGTGGTGGGCTACAGCCAATCTTGGACCTGTGAGTTTTGAAAATGGTAACACAGAAACATGTCATCAGGTGCATCGCTTTGCAAGGGGTTGGTATATAAGTACAAAATCCTCCCATTCTGGCTGTCCCTGTCACCTTGCGTCTTTATGAAGGTTGCGGAGACGGCCCTTGTTCCCCTGAGAGAAACACTGTGTTCGGATCCTCAATGACTGGCTCATACTGGCCCAGTCACGAGAGCAGTTGTGGGAACACAGGGACATGGTGCTAAGATAACTCAGCCAGTTGGGGCTTTGGGTCAACTGGGAAAAGAGCAAACTCTGTGCAGAGGATCAGTTTTCTTAGTATGGAGCTGGACTCACAGAGGAACGTGTTCGCTCAATGTTGAACTGCTTGAATTCACTTAAGAGCAGGACAGTGGCCCCACTGAAATGATTTCTGAGACTCCTGGGGCATATGGCATCTGAAATAATGCCGCTTGGATTGCTTCATATGAGGTTGCTTCAGCACTGGCTTCATGTACGAAGCCCGAGATGGGCATGGCAACATGGCACGCACTGGGTGACAATCACCCAGGCCTGTCACCAAACCTTCAGCCCGTGTTTGCACCCTGTGTTTCTACAGGCAGGAATTCCCCTTGAACAAATGTCCAGGCATGCTGTTTTCTTCACGGATGCCTCCACCACCAGCTGGGGTGCCTCATACAATAGGCATGCAGTTTTGGTTGTTTGGACAGGACCCCAACTGTGTTGGTACATCAATTACCTCAAGTTGCTGGCAGTACACCTTGTGCTGGGCCACCTCAAATTGCCGCTAAGAGGTCAAACACTGTGCAAAGTCAGGGAGGAAGAGGAGCAGCTCTTGCTAGTTGTCCCTTTTTGGCCCAACCAGCCCAAATGACAGCCCCTCCCTGGTGCATTCCTCTGAAGAAGGACCTGCTTTCACAGAGACTGGGAACCCTATGGCATCTGCATCCAGATCTCTGGACGAGACGAGGAGGACTTAGGTGATCTACCCCAGGGTGTGATAGACACCATAACTTCTGCGAGAGTGCCCTCTACGTGGCATGCTTACGCATGGAATTGGAACCTCTTCATTGAGTGGTGTTCTTCTCACTGGGAAGACCCCCAGAGATGCTCGATCAGAGCTGTACTCTCCTTCTTGAAGGATGGGCTGGAGCAAAGGCTGTCTTCCTCCACCCTGAAAGTGTGTGCTACCATGATTGCTGCACATCACAATGCAGTAGATGGTAAATCTCTCAGACAGCATGACCTGATCATCAGGTTCCTGAGGGGTGTGAGAAGGCTGAATCCTCCTCGCTCACACCCCTTTCCCTCTTGGGATCCATCTCTGGTGCTTACAGCATTGCAGAGAGCCCCCTTTGAACCTCTGCAGTCAGCTGAATTGAAAATCCTGTCAATAAAGACAGTGCTCCTGACTGCACTGGCTTCCATCAAAAAGGGTTGGGGACCTGCACACATTTTTTTGGCGACAAATCGTGCCTGAAATTCAGGCTGGCTAACTCTCACGGCCTGGATATGTGCCCACCACAAGGTGGTGAACCTGCAAGCGCTGCCCCTGGAGGAGGCTGACCCAGCCCTAGTTTTGCTCTGTCCCGTTCGTGATTTGCGCCTTTATGTGGATTGAACGCAGAGCTTCAGGACCTCAGACCAGCTATGTGTCTGTTATATAGGCCAGCAGAAGGGAAAGGCTGTCTCTAAGCAGAGGATGGTCCACTGGATAGAAGATGCCATCATATCGGAGTGTCAAACCAAAGGCATGCCATGCCCCCTCAGGTTGAGAGGTCACGCTACCAGAAGTGTTGCTTCCTCCTGGATGCTGGTGCATGGTGCCTCATTGACAGGTATATGTAGAGCTGTGGGCTGGGCGACACCCAACATGTTTGCTAGATTCTATAGCCTTTGTGTAGAGCCAGTATCCTCCTGTGTGCTCACCTCAAGTAGCCAGTAAGACCAAAGACCACACCCAGTGCTTGACCCCTGTTATAGGCTAGGTGCTATATGTTGTGATCCCTACGGCGATCCCATATGTGTATTCTTCCACGGTACAGCTTCCCTGGTGGCAAGCCCGTGTCTTTTCCTCAGCAGAGTCCGCTCTGCTTTCTATGACCAGGTGTTGACTCCCTCCTGAACAGGCCAGAGCTTCCCCGAAGACTTCTATATGTAGTACTACTGCCTAAGGCCAAGCCATATGTGGAACTCCCACATGATACCTCCCTACAGGCAGCTTACGCTGAGAAAGTCGATCACTGCTGATCAGAACTAAACTAGCCAATGCACGTTGCGAGATGCATTGGCTCATTTAGTTTACACTCAAAGGTGATTGGGATTTCAGGCGAGATCCCAATTCATCGGTACGTTCCAACGTGACATATCCATTCCCTCCTTCGGGGAACGAGGGTTACATGCGTAACTGAGACCTTCTTTGCCTTCACATCATGCATTAGTTGTTTAATGAAGTGCCTTAATTATAGTCTTGAGTTTTTCTTGGAACGTACATGTCACAATATTCCTCATTTAAATACAGTAATTTCCACCCAAAGCATACGCAAAATAACAGCTCAAGGCCTGGTTGAGTTGCATTATTTGTGTGTTAACTCACAGTTATGGTAAGGAGCTTGACTACACACTCAAAGCGGTTGACAAATCACAACACACTGCTCCAGCCAACCAATCGGAGCACATTGCACTTTTTGGACGGCTTTATATAGACCAGAACTAAACAGAGTGTTACTGATAGACTGGGAACAGAGGTGCTGCAACACCATGTCAAATATGTGAAAAATGTTTTTTTGTCTTTTTTTTTTTTTTTTTGAAAAATCAAACATGAAAACCTATTCTAGTAGAGCCCAAAAACAAAATCAAGACTAAAAAAGGGAATAATAGGTCCCCTTTAATATCTCTTATCTAAACAACTAGCATGGTTATGCTGCCTTCATGTGCTCTCTGAATTTCTTAGGTAAAAATTGCACATTAACGCCCTCCAAATTTGGAAAGTTGAATGAGATGAGCTCGTAATCATGACTTCAGAGGTGAGAATTATCAAATTTCAGATAGCACATGAAGGCAGCATTAATGCCACTTGTCTTCCCACAATTCATCACACTTGTCTCTTTCCTTCCTGAACTGTTGTGGGGCCACCTCTCTCTCCCTCTGTCTTTGATGATTTTGTGCACCCCTCATTTGTTCCTGCACAAAACATCTGGACAGCTTGGGAATTGTACCAACAGCAAAATTCTGAGTGTTTCTAAAAAGTGGGCGGATGTGAGAGAGAGGTGGGACATGGCAGAAGCACTGACCCCAGACCTCTGCACTCTGAGGGTCATCTGCTTCTCCACTGACCTCTCATTTGTTTCATTTCACACTGCTGGGCACTGCGAGTGTGTGTGTCCAGAGCACCATGCGGCCTAATTACCAGGCATCGATTTGCCTCATCGCTAGTGTGTGTGTGTGTCTCTGCTCAGCATGAGAGTTCAATGAAGCTTGTGGAAGCCAGATCTTCTGTGTGAGAACAGAGAGAGTGAAAATCAGTGTTTTCATGTGAATAGTTGAGTGGATGGAAACGCACACTCCACTGACATGCCAAATATCATCTCAACAACTGAAGTGGCAAAGGTCAGCTGTTTTTTTTTTTTTGTTTTTTTTTCCCCCACTGAGGCAGATTCACACATGACCTTTACTCATGTCTGGCTGATCGTTAAGAGCTGTATTTTCCTCCATCCTTTTCTCCATTTATCAAAGTCACCCCAGTACTGTTGTTCTCCTCTTCTGTGAAAGATAGTTGTTTTATTCTCTTCTCTCTATAAATATGTATAAGTAACATTGCACATACTGTCTGTTTAGTATCTAGGTTATTGAACTCCGTGAAGTTGGCACCCCATAAAGCGAAATAATCCCCAAAAATATGTCATTCGTTTGTGCTACGTTTGTGCTGATTTGTGCCGCAAAAACGAACGTTTGTGCTGGTTTGGTGTTTGAGATATTAAGCATTATTTTTTTGGTCGTGTGACGTCATTCTCCACCCCATGTCGTTCAAATCGCTTCAAACCGGTGCCATTCGTTTGTGCTCGATTTGTGCTGGTTTGTGCCGTTAAAACAAACACTGTATCTGTTCTCCTTCCACAGATATAACTAATTTAATTCGGGAGCTGTGACGTCATTCTCCACCCCACTTCGTCTAAATCGCACGAAACTGGTGTCGTTCGTTTGTGCTCGATTTGTGCTGGTTTGTGCCGTTAAAACAAACACTGTAACTGTTTTCCTTCCACAGATATAACGGATATAATTCGCGAGCTGTGACGTCATTCTCCACCCCACTTCGTCTAAATCGCACGAAACTGGTGTCGTTCGTTTGTGCTCGATTTGTGCTGGTTTGTGCCGTTAAAACAAACACTATCTGTTCTCCTTCCACAGATATAACAAATTTAATTCGGGAGCAGTGACGTCATTCTCCACCCCACTTCGTCTAAATCGCACAAAACTGGTGACGTTCGTTTGTGCTCGATTTGTTCTGGTTTGTGCCGTTAAAACAAACACCGTATCTAAGACCTCTTCTTAAATATAACGAAAAAATGTTTTATGAACAGTTAGGCTATGTAGCCTAACTCTCCACACCCCATGCCATCCAAATTGCTCCAACCCGGTATTGTTCGTTTGTGCTCGATTTGTGCCGTTAAAAGAATCCCTAAATGATGACTTTTTGACTTAAAAATAAAAAATAAAATAAAAACCAAATCATTTCCACCCCATGTCTTCTTAAATCTTTACAAAATGGTGCTGTTCGTTTGTGCTCAGTTTGTGCCGTTAAAAAAAAAAAAAGCAACAATGACAATCTTAAATATAAAGTTGGCCTAACGAAAAATGTTTTTTACATTCAGTTTGCTTAAAACCGGTGCCCCCCACATGCTCCAAATTTGCTCGAAATCGTTTGTGTCGGTAACAGGTTTCGTTTGTGCTGCTTTGGTTTTTAAAATATATATAAAAAAAAATGTATAGGTCATTTTCAGGTCACTCAGCCCCCCCACATGCTCCAAATTTGGCCAAAACTGTCTCATTTGTTTGTGCTGGTTTGTGCCGGCGAAATTTTCGTTTGTGCTGCTTCGGTTTTTAAAATGTAAGACATTGAATTACAGGCATTAACTCACTAGCCTGAATGAAGAATCAGAAAAGCTTAATAGCCTAAATAATCTATTTTAAGTCTTCAAGTAAAAGGTTAAATAAATGTTTACTTTTAGCCTAACTTTACACTTGTAAAATATTTAGCCAAAAACGAAAAAAGATTGAATAAAAAACATCGGACTCTTTTCTCTCATAATATGTAAAAACAAACAAAGAAACAAACAAAAACAAGAATAACAGTTTCATATTTCAAAGAAATATGGAATCATCATAGAAAATACTACTCCCGGTACACAAATCATCATACACAAATCAAACTCAGCATGTCTTGCATGTCCCATCACGCAGTTCATCTGATGTAGGCTACAGCTCTGTATATTAGTTACAATTTTTCTATTTGGTTGTTTCATATATTTCTTGCTACTGTAGCTGTCTCGTGCAGAGCACAACAACACACTTATCTGTCCGCGGAGGCGCCGGCGCGATCCCTTCCATTGTTTTCTGATATTTTGGGTTTTTCCAATGAAACACAAATTGTTATTTATAAAAAATAAAAAATCTTCTTGTAATAGTGAGTGAAACATGTTGCATCATGGAGGTTTTAAAACCAATTATTTTAAATAAAAATTTCCTCAATGTTGTTTTAGACCACATATAGCCAAAATGAGTATTTTAGGGGCCGCCCACACATTCGAAACAAATTTAAATAAAGCATTTTTTTTTCGACGTAGGCTAATTAATTGAACGAATTACACGTACAGATGCTGCACAACTTTCCGTTTCTGACACGCGCTTGTCACTGAAAAGGAGGAAAGCAGAGACTTAATTTGAAATCACATTGCTCCTAAGTGATTTCAGTGTCATTCAATTCAATCAATGTCTAATATTTATAAACCGAAGCAGCAAATAAAACTTTTATCGGCACAAACAATTGCGACTGTTTGGTGAATGAGCTATAAATGACATACAATTTGATTTGCAGCCTGATTATTATCGAAATATAGTCTAACAGTCAATCTAAACATCTAAACATAAAGTAGTCTAATCTAAACACCTTGGCCTAATTAACTGGTTCCAGCCAAGAAGGGAAAAACAAGGACTCAAAATCATATGAATTAATTTATAAACAACACTAATTTTATCCGTTAACTCGTTCTATTTAATGTAACAATTGCAATTCACTTTATACAGTGTATTTGTTTTTTTTTTCTTCATTATTATTGTTTTATTTAAAGAAAATTGCCTTCGCCTATAGGCTACTTTACATGGACAGTGATTAAAGTCTGTGTTTGTTTGAAAGGTGAATTGCAGTTAGATGATGAAATAATCTGAGCATAAGCAGTTCCACAAGAGGCCTGTTAGTTGCAGCGTTTTATCTTTGTCCGCGGAAGATGCGAATCGATGTGTTCAAATGTTATACACGCGTTCCTCTGGGTTTCTTGATTGCACAATAATTAATAAAAGAATTCCCTTCTCTGACGTGCCAAACAAATTTTAAATTAACCTGTAAATTACCCTGCACACATGACTTTTTTAGTCTCAGTGCATACATCTTTTCCGTATGCAGACCTTTATGCATTGTTTAATGTTTTTGAAGGGCGCAGAAAGACGTTAAACATGTATTTGAAAATTTACCATGCAATGGTATTGTATTTTATTATAATTATTTATTCAAATATCTGTCCCAGTGCTATAGCACAGCATAGAACACGCCTGGTTCCAGAAGTAGTCAGGTAACATGTAGGCCTAAGTGGTTGTGACAATATCTGGCACAAATTTAGTCCATTTAAGAAGGGGTCTTCGTACTTTTCAACGGCACAAACCTGGACAAACGAACAGCACCATTTTGGAACGATTTAAGATGACGGGGAGGAGATTTTTTTTTTATTATTAGGCCTATATATATATATATATATATATATATTAAAAAAAAAAAAAAAAAAAAAAAAAAGGGGTAATCAATTACAGGGATTCTTTTAACGGCACAAACCGGCACAAACGAACAATACCGTGTTGGAGCAATATGGATGGCATGGGGTGTGGAGAGTTAGGCTACATAACTGTTAATAAAACATTTTTTCGTTATATTTAAGAAGAGGTCTTTGATACGGTGTTTGTTTTAACGGCACAAACCAGCACAAATCGAACGAATGGTACCAGTTTGAAGCGATTTGACCGACATGGGGTGGACGTCACAGCTCCCAAATTATATTTGTTATATCTGTGGAAGGAAAACAGATACAGTGTTTGTTTTAACGGCACAAACCAGCACAAATCGAGCACAAACGAACGACACCAGTTTCGTGCGATTTAGACGAAGTGGGGTGGAGAATGACGTCACAGCTCCCGAATTATATTTGTTATATCTGTGGAAGGAAAACAGTTACAGTGTTTGTTTTAGCGGCACAAACCAGCACAAATCGAGAACAAACGAATGGCACCGGTTTGAAGCGATTTGAACGACATGGGGTGGAGAATGACGTCACACGACCAAAAAAATAATGCTTAATATCTCAAACACCAAACCAGCACAAACGTTCGTTTTTGCGGCACAAATCAGCACAAACGTAGCACAAACGAATGACATATTTTTGGGGATTATTTCGCTTTATGGGGTGCCAACTTCACGGAGGTGCTTTATTGTAATGGTCCTCCAACAGACATTCTACTGACAATAAGTCACTTTGCAAGTACATGTCAACTTATTCTACTAACCCTACCCCTAAAAGTCTACTAATGCTCTACTAATACTCTAATGAAAGTTAATTGACATGTAGGTGCAATGTTACTTATAGTCAACAAAATATCTAAAGGGAATCATCAAAATAAAGTGTAACCATTCATTTCAAGTGTTAAAGGTTCTACTAGTAAACTGAGCCATTGAGTGTAATAGATATTTTAGCTCTTTAGTTTAATATTATTGTTAAAGTCCTTAGAGTTGCTTTTTTTTTTTTTTTTTTTGCTAATATGGATGAAGTTATGAGGAATGCTTTGATTTCTTTTGGGCCTCTCTGTTACAGAGTTGCCATATGGCAACAATTTATTTCTACTCATTTCCTTGTTATTCAGAAAAAAATACAATATATTTCACTACAGGAATAAAAGGGTAGGCCTTAAGGTTGCCAATGATGTGCTGTTTTTAATTCCCATGACATTTGAATGTCCGTCAAAAACTCTTTCTCACTGTCACCCTCACATGGAAGACAGCTGTAGAAGTGCTCCAGAAATTGCTCTATTTACCTCATTTCTACACATCTCTTCTCAAGGGGGATTTTTTTGCAGCATCTTTGATAAGTAAATTAGAAAATTGTATTCACAAATAAACATTTATTCACAAATTAACATAGTTTTACTGTAAATTGAGAAAATATCAATGTTGCCATATGGCAACTCTGTACCACAGTGGAATTGCAGTAATGTATTTCCCCATTTCCATTTTTTATAGATAGACGGTAGCATCAACAATATGATTGCGGTTATTTATTTATTTATTTGTTTATTTTGAATTGTTTTTTGTGGTATAGTTGCATTTATGTATAAATAACAAAATTATTTCTTCTTTTCAGTAAATGAATATAGCAATATTTTACAAAAAGTGCAATAGGAGGAGTGCAGAGTTAGCTCTTCCATATGATGAGTGTGAGGATAAATTAGCCAAAAGATAGGGAATTGTAGGGATTAAATGATATTTACTTATTTTTGGTTTGCATAAGTTCCAAGTATATAAATCTGTCAATTTCTAAAAGATAATCAAATATTAAAGAAAATCATAATTTTTTTGACCATTTTTCATTGTGGTACAGAGTTGCCATATGGTAATTTTTTTTATTTTTTTTTGCAAAAAAATATTTTTTTTGATTTGCATAATTGAAGTTATTAATTTCATGTAATAACTTATTTGAAAAATATTTCATGGTTAGAACATAGTGTATACCATAGAGGGTTGATATAAAAAAAGTTCTACCAACAGAAGTGAAGAATGGGATAAGGAAATATTGTCTTTTGATCAGAATTTCTTGACACACATACCACCAAACCTGTCCCTAACCATACCCATATTCCACCAGCATATCCACGGCAGTAGAGCAGCACAACTATAATGATCAGTCTATAATCCCACACACTGTGAAGCGGTACTAAACTGCAGTGGAAAAGTAAAGTGAGCCGAGTAGTACCACATAGTGGAAAAGTGCCATTAGGTGCTTAATTGTAAATTCAACAATCAGGTTTAAGCACCATAAAAAGGCAACGTGATTTTTCAACAAAAATGCAAGGCAGTGTTGCAGTAAGAGGTAGAGGTAGGCCTGGAGGAGGATGTGGAGGAAGAAGATGACACATCTAATACCACATGAATTTATCTTCATAGATGAGGCTGGGTTTAACCTGACAAAAGTAAGAAGAGGGAGAAACATTGTTGGCCACAGAGATATTTTGAATGTCTTGGGCCAACGTGGTGATAATGTCACAATGTGTGTTGTAATGACACAGAATGGGGTTCTCCACTCCAATTTTCACTCCAGTACCTCCTGCAATACTCTCCCTTCCTTAACCCCATGAGGAGTTTTTTTCTTTTCTTTTTTTCCGGCATGGTGGTGGGAGGTTTATGATCTCCAGCCCTTTGTCAGGATATACCACATTCAAGAAATGCAGGAGGCCTGTGTCTTATTTGTTGCAGGGTCTGTGCAAGGATGGATTCAAGAAGATTCTTCCCTCTCTGTCTTGCGAGAGAGGACATCGCCTGTGATGAGGACAACGTGCTATTGGCAGATCCAGCTAGGCGACCTTTGCACCCTTTGGAAAAGCATGTATGTATTGACTGATTTTACAATGTGGAGAGAGATAAACATTTTCATCAATGTGCAGTACTGGTCTTGTGTGTTGTGTTTGGTCAGTATATTCATGTACTGTACGTTACTCTAACAATATCTCTGAAGAAAAAAAATGAAACCCAGACTATATCATTAGAAAAGAAGTGTTACAAGTGTTTAAGATTGAGCACAGCAGTGTCCAAGTGTGTAACATGCAGTTAAGTGTCTGAAAACATTACATTTAGTTCACACTTCAGTATATTCTTTCAAAGGATATTATTTCCATGAGTACTCTTTTTAAAAGGGTGTGTGTGTGTGTGTGTGTGTGTGCGTGCGCGTGTGTGCGTGCGTGCGTGCGCCTTGTCTTTTTAAAATGTACTGGAAGACCATTTGAAATTATACTTTATTTTATTTGAGCTTCTGAAAGTCTTGTTGAGAGACAGTAATAAGTTTAGGCGTTGTGATATGTCAATCTTTTTAAAGGTGCTAAAGAGGATGTTTTGTTTTATACATTTTTGCAATATTACTTGAAACTGTCTTTACTAACTGATAAAAGACTATTTATTAGGTGCACTGAAAGGAATAAAATTAATATACATCATCTGTGCACGAGGTAGGGCCTTAAAAACATCAGCCAATCGTTTACGCGATCATCGTGTAAACGATTGGCCCTCTGGCTTGTCAATCACTGCCATGACGTTCCTTGTGAGAGACGAGCCCGGCTGCGCGCTCCAGTAACTTTCCACACTACAGGCGCTGCATGCAATGTTTTTGTCATGAGACAGGAGTAACAACTGCAGATTATGAGTTACCTACGTGAGTTCGACATAATGCATCCACTAACTACACAACACAGCGAATGCCGGTGGTAAACACTCGTGTTCCAATACTCATGCATGAGTTTTGGGAGACGCTCCCTCGAAATTCTTACGCATGCACTCATTTCAAAAATTCAGTAACACTCTTTGGTTTCTCAGTAGATGAAAAGATCCTCTTTAGCACCTTTAAGGGCACTTAAAATAAAGCACCTGCAGCCAGCGCTATAAAATTCACAAACACAACTGTCACTGGAGCGGCTGCATAAGGCTGTGCATATAAAAGAAATTGCATTTAAAGATTGTCTTTACTGTATTTCATCACTCTACTGTTTTATTTCAGTCTACTCCTCTAGCAATCTGCACAATCTTGGGGCACCAGTTGAAAATAATTGTTTAAATCAGATCAATTCAAATATATTATATAATAATAGTTTTTACAAGTAATAAAAAACTTGCAAGTATCCATTATAAGTGTGTGTAAAGTATCATGCGTATCTGATTGACACAGATACACTGATGATATCAGAACAAGAGTAACATGATAGATGTTTTAAAGAGACTTTGAAAGAATCTGTCTAGAGTGTCAAAATATGATGGTTGATCATCACTGAGGTAGTTATTTGCTCTGATATGACTGTGATTGTGTCTTCTGTATAATTACATACCTTTCAATTTTGCACAAAATAGCCTGTAATAACTGTAAGGCTTATAGGGATTGAAAAGCATAAAGAGATGTGTCTGGCTTTAATTCTCAATTCAAAAAGAAAAATCAAAGCAAGTTTAGAATGGAATATCTGATGCTAAAATGAGGTTTTTTTTTCGTGATTGTATAATGTATTATACATGTATGAGAGCTAGACAAAGACAGCCAGCATGATAAGGTTTAATAACTATAATTTGACTGAATAGTTCGCACATGGCTATTTTCCATACAATGAAAGCTATGACCAAGGACTGTCCAGACCATCTGATAAACGGGTATAAACTCAGAATTTTGTGCAAAGTCAGAATATATGAGTTTGACATATAAATTTGCAATTCTGACTTTATTTCTCACAATTCTGAGTTTATAACTCACAATTGACACAACGTTTTTTCAGAATTGTGAGATATAAACTCAAAATTATGAATTTATTTTTTCTATAGCTGCGTTTCTACCCGTAGGAACTTTCCCTAGGGGTGGTACTCGGTGTGTTTCGAACACAGGAACCAGGGTTGAAATGAAGTTCCAGGTAAAACTTTCCCCTTCAGAAAGTCCCTGCTCAGGAGGTAGTACTTTTTCAAAGTTCAGGAACTTTCAGGGGTTGACTTGGGTGCTAAACATACTGATTGGTTGAGTTCAAGCAGCATTTTATTTCAACCACCGTTTTCAACCCTTGTGTACTGTTGCGGTTCAGTTTGACCATTTTGATTTGTGAGTTGTTCGGAAACATTAGTTAATCTGTTTTGTTTTTGTTTTTTTCTTGAAATTTTGTGACTTTTTCTCATTTAGGGTCATGAACATGTATGCAGAGTTTCAACATGCTGATGCATTTTGACATATACAATAAATTTTGCTTCCTTTGGTACTGTTCATGGGTCAGTTTGACCCACATATGTTAATACTCTAAGGCAACTGTATAGACCCAAAATAAAAACATGTCTTTGTTATATTTTGTTATTTTAGTTTTTTACTACCCTATGAAGCTAAAAAAAAAGAGTTTTTCCTCACGTATTCCAATACAAAAAATATTTTGTCAGCCTGAAGTCTATCTGAAGTACTATCTAACTTCCATTGTTTTTCTTGAAATTTTGTGATTTTTCTCATTTACGGTCATGAACATGTATGCAAAGTTTCAACACACTAAAGTGTTGTGAAATGTGCATACAGAAATTGTATACGTTCGTACTGTTCGTGGGTCAATTTCACCCATATAGACAGCCATTCAAAATCAACTACAGACCCAAAATACAAAACACTTCTGTGTTGTACGTCAGAACTCATCAACTCTAGTACTGAATTGTCAGTGTCTTACTGAGTTTAACAGCTTTTTATTTTCAAAGTTTGTGGAAATATAAAGTTGTTTTCCCTGTTAATTATCTATCCCACTTTTTGAGCATAGATATGAAAAATGACTTTTTTTAACTTAAATTGTTAAAAATCTTGAATACTTCAGAGCATAAGACTTAAGTTTGGTATCTTTTTAAAGGGAACACTTAACAGATTATTGTAGAAATAAAGAAAAAATGTAAAAGTAAAGTTTAAAAAAAGTTATAGAAGTTTATGAAAATGTAAAATATATATATTTTTATATTTGATATTAAATATATATTTTACAAAACATATTCAACTCTTAAACTTCAAGAAAATCAAAGTTAAATATCTGAAGTTCTGTGCCGAATTTTAGGTTGATATCTCAAAAAAAAAAAAAAAAAAAGTTTTAGTAAGATTTTTTTGTGCGCAGTACCAAATTTTTCACTAGATCACATTCAGACTCCACCGGTGACTCTTCGATAAAACCATATATGTGACCCGATCTGGCGAAATGAGTCGGAAGTCGCAACGTTCTATTTTAAGATAATGTGGAAAAACAATGAAAAAATCGATTTTTTTTTTAAGCTAATTTCAAAGAACAGACTTTCAAAAATAATCTCCCAAAGTTTCGTAGTCCAGATAATTGAGTAAAGGTATTTAAATGGCTATTAAATTTGACATGGTTTTACTAAATTCGCTGGAAATGAACTTCTCAACTCTCGTCACTTATGAGCATTTCCCGCCATCCTCCTGTCAGACTAGTGCGCCTTATAAAATAAAACTCCCATTTGCATGTCTCTCTTTAAAAGCCAATAACAATTTAATCCATATAGGTAGCACAAAAATTATTTTTGCATACAAAACCAAAGACTTTAAACTTTCATATCAAGCTTCCGACATGCTTCTGTTGCGTTGTTTTCACCCTCTAATGAGTCTGAGTAATATGAGTTTACAACAAAAATAGCACAGCAGCTAACTGAATCCAAGTATGTATTTCACGTGCTCATAACTTCATGAAAAATGCACAGATCATAAAAATGGCACATCAATATTTAAAGCAGATTCTCAAGATTAAAATGAATCCAAAATCAATATAATATATTGTGATGATCACAAGATATTACTCACGGAATGATTTAACATACTTGGCTAAAAACATATCTCTCATCTCTCCGGGATGCAGTGTGTATCCAATGTTCCCGGAACCATCCATGTTCGTTTTCCAACGTGGAATAACACAAAATAGATATCATTTTAAAGCTTAGAATCTCTTCTTTTTAATGCATCTAACCATTCTGAAAAACTCCTAGTGCTGAGGAGCACCTCTAAACCAGAGTTTACCGCCCGTTGGCGCCACCTGGCTGCGGAAAAAAATGAACAACAATTTTTTAAACTATTCTTTATGCTATCACCACGAAATTTGAACCAGATGCAGCTCACATATAGGAGAGCATCACCAAAAAATATTTTTTAGCGATCTTGTGTTCCTGAGTTATTCCATATCAAATAATAAAAAAGAAAAAATATAAAAAAAAAAAAGTATACATATTTTTGTCTTTTATCAGCTGTTTCTGAGCAAGAAAATGTCCAAATGTAATGTAATTTATATTTTCTTAAAATTTTAAATGTTTTCTATCAAATGATACATACCTTTTGACTCCCCTTTCTAGAGTTTTGGAGTTATGAGTCTTTACTTTTGTGTGTGTCGCTCAGAAAAAAAGAAAAGAAAAAAAAGCCTTCAGGTCTTAAAGGGTTAATTCAAATAAATACTTTCAAATAATTTGAGCTTCAGCCTGGTTTAGCATTTATTTATATATATATATATATATATATATATATATATATATATATATATATATATATATATATATATATATATATATATATATATAAAATGTCTTTGGTCAAATTAAGCTGTAAAATAAATAGTTTATCCCTTTAAATGCAATGGATTTTGAAAGATATCAACAAAAAAAAAAAAACGGGCAAAAAACTTTTTCTCAGGTTTTCAATTGGAAAAAGAGGGCAGACGACCATAATTCAAATGGGTATATCTTTAAAACCATTCAAGGTATGACTTTGACTAGGATATAATTTTAAAGCTTATTGTCTCATCTTTCCATTGATACCAAAATCTCAATTTTGAAATCATCAATTCAAGTCACATATGGTTTGAGTGATCTGAACCATATTTTCCATACTTTTCAAAATATTTATGAAGTAGACATCCTATTCATTAGAAGTCTGGGCAGTAATATTAATATTTGATTTGAATTCGATCCCTAAAACGCATAAAAATACATAAGTAAAGAATCAGAGCGTGTTATAGTTTGGCACCGCATCACAAATGAAGAATCTATCGCTATTTATCTATTGCTCTGTCATTTCTTTTGAAAATCAGTCACCAAATATGAAAACTACAGTCTGAAAGCTTTCAAATGATATATAGTCTGTCAAGACGACTTTAGGTTTAGACTAAGATATTATTGTTAGAAATGTATAATGGTAAATGTCCCACAGGTCGGGGGAGGGGCAGTCTTAAAAATAGTGGTTACAAATATTTTTATAAATCATAAATTCAGATATTTATTCTTTGTAATGTGTGAAAAGTATTGATATTAAAAGTTAATTATTTAAACATGATTGTATGTTTTTTTCATAGTGTGATTTTTGTGGAATTGTATAGAATCCAGTTAGGGCCAATTTGACCCGGACCATACAGGCAGTTTCAGGAAATCGAACAGTGCATGAGAGTTAAAAGTCTGTTGCGTGCAGTAAAAGTTGTTTGCAATGGGCTTGCTATGTTTCCTGGACTGAGAGGAGCAGTTGCACGCAGTTCTACATCACCAGACTAATTTGCCTAATCTTGACGGTACTTTAGACCGTGATGGAAATGCAGACAACAACAGGTCTGAGGGAAAAAAAGTTTCTGGGACAAATTGTTCAAGGTAATTTCAGTGGAAATGCAGCTTAAATTGTGATTATTTTACCTTGCAATTCTGACTTTATTTCTCAGAGTAATTAACTTGCAATTCTGACCTTTTTTTCCCACATAATGTTGAGATATAAAGTCCTAATATATTATGGACTTAGGTGTGCTGGGTAATTTAGTTGTATTAGCAAGATGGTTGTTATGCTGGGCTTACCCAACACGTTGTCCAGTCACTCCTGTCATCTGCCATTGGCTACACTGGCTTTAACTCACTCATTTAGAGTTTTTTTCTCTGCCCATTAAGTAAATACATACTTATTTGAAACCTATTGGTCTTGTTTTGAAGACAGAAGTCTAATTTAAATAGGAAATTATCTGTTTCTCACCATTAAATATTTGAACAATCATTAATTTTAAGCTATTTACAGCCAGTCAAGTTCAATGCAAGCTTATATTGAGAACAGAGATTATAGTGTTTGCTATATTTGGATGAAATGCATGAGTAATTATTGGCATAATTTCTTGTGAATGAAAATTGTGAATATGAAACTCCCCTGCTTGCATTTGTTATATTAACACTATTTAATGAGTGTCTGTATCTGATTACACAGTTCGAAATCTCTTTAAGTAGGTTGTCCTAAAAAAATAACATATTTTTTTTCCAAGTAAGGGTACAGTCAAATTAATTAATATTTTAGGGACATTTTCATGGGAATCAGCTTAATGAAGAACCTCAGATGCCAAAGAAATTTGGGGAACTGAAACTAGTAAGATAAATCTTGAAGATTGACAATGGACAACAGACTCATTTGTCACTGTACTAATGAGCTGATGAGTTAATGAGTATAAGTTCTCTATATCCGTTAGAACAAGGATCAATAGTGGATTTTGAAGTATGTCCACATCCACTTTACTTTATCAAATATTTATGGATCACTATTCAAAGATTTCACCATTCATCAAAGCAAAATATCACTTTCATGATATACAGGTTCCAGTGATATAAATAGGCTGAATAAGATATGGCTTTAGGCGTTTCATTGTCAAACAATGAAAAGGGGGAAAGATACTTTTTTGCTGCCAGATGGTGCAATTATGGAAAAAAAGATAACCAGCCGAACTTGTTTGTATAGAACACAAGTTATATTGGCTACCCAGGGTTATTACTGTTAACTAAAACATTTTCAATTCTTGAAATAAAATAGTCATTATCTGAAATAAAATATACATAAAAAACCGTTTGTATTTCAGCTAGTTGTCAAGGTTCTAAGCTTTGTTCAGTTTTCTAATTTTTTATTAAACAATACAATTTATATATAATGCCTTGCAAAAATATTTGTACCACTTAATTTTTTTCCCCCACATTTATGTTGCTGCCTTATGTTAAACTACTTTAAAATTTCTTTTTTCCACATCAGTCTAGTGACAAAGCAAAAAACATCCTTGATACTTGGAGAGTCTTTGGCCACTCAAACTTTCCTTCTCACTGCGCAGTAGGATGCACCGTGTTGGTTGTTCTTCCATTCGGTCTACCGATTTGACCACTGTGCATATGGCTTTGATTAATGCACGCTCAGTTGTCAACAAAACATTTATCTTGAATGATGTAACACATGGGCTGGACTGTCTTTTTATTACTGAAACTTGGTTAAATGATGCTGATACGAGCCCTTTTGCTGAGCTTCTACCAACGGGATGTTGCTACTTAAGTACTTCGAGGAGTAATCGTCGGGGTGGAGGCTTGGCTGCTATTTTTAATAACATGATACAGTGCAAGTTACAACCTGTTGACAGTTTCAAGAGCTTTGAAGTTCAATTAATGAAGATCGACTTGCCTTCGCCAGTGATTTGTGCCTTGATATATAGGCCTCCTGGTTATAATAGGAACTTTCTTAATGAATTTTATGAGTTTTTAACTGTGATCGTTCCATCTGCAGACAGAATCTTGATTATGGGTGACTTTAACATACATGTCTGTTGTCCTGGTTCACCCATGACCAAAGAATTTTTGAATCTAGTTGATTCTTTTAATTTACTTCAGTGTGTCTGTGGTCCTACACATGATTGTGGGCATACACTTTGGTTTTTTCATCTGGGATAACGATAGAAAATATTTGTGTAGAGGAAACTGCCATCTCGGATCATATGCCTATTAGGTTTAATCTTACTTCTGCATCAAGTGTACTCCTCTATCAGCCCCCTTCATGCTTGTCCCGGGTTATTACTACTTCTACACCTAGTGCTTTTTCAACTGCTTTTATTGAATCATCCTTGTCTACTGAGTCTACTATGTTGCACCCTAGAGGACCTGATGAATTGTTAAACTCTTTTAACCATGTCTGCTTAAAGATCTTGGATAATGTTACGCCTTTTAAAATCAAATGTCAGAAAGTTAAAAAACAACCTTGGTTAAATGATGTCACTCGTAATATGAGACGGGTTTGTCGGCAGGCAGAACGCAGGTGGCTTAAAGATAAGTTGCAAGTATCTTATGATATTTTTAGAGAGTCTCTTTCTAACTATCAAGATGCTGTTAAAGCCGCTAGATCTTCATATTTTTCGCGAATTATATCACATAATTCAAATAATCCGAGGGTATCGTTTTCAACAATAGATAAAGTACTGAGTCCGTCTATTAATGTTTTCCCAAGTCCTTCTAAGGATCTGTGTGAGAGATTTTTAAGGTTTTTCGTTGATAAGGTTAATCTTATTCGGTCGGATATTGTTTCTGTAGGGAATATTGTAACTGACAAAATAAATCAGTTACATTATTTAAGTAATTTTGAATTAATTACATCAGTTCAGCTGAAAAATATAATATTGAATTTAAAGCCGACGACCTCTCTTTATGACGTTCTTCCATCACGATTGTTTAAGGAGGTGGTAGACACTATTTGTCCCAGTATTTTATTGATTATTAACAGCAGTTTATCCTATGGCACTGTACCGTTAGAGTTTAAGCATGCTGTTATTAAACCTGTCTTAAAGAAAATGAATTTAGACTCACGGGATATAAAAAAATTTAGGCCTATCTCTAAACTGCCTTTTATAAAGAAAATTTTAGAGAAAGTTGTTCACAATCAACTTGTTGACTTCTTGACTGTAAACAATATAATGGATATTTTCCAGTCGGGTTTTAGAACCAAACATAGTACAGAATCTGCTTTATTAAAGGTCACAAATGATACTTTGTTGGGTCTCGACTCCTGGAAAAGTGTTGTTTTAATGATGTTATAGATTTAAGTGCAGCCTTCGATACCTTGGATCATGCGATTTTGATAGAACGCCTCAGAGATTATGTTGGGATTAAGGTATAGCTCTTAAGTGGTTTTCTTCTTATCTCCATGACAGAACATGTTCTGTTAAAATTGGAAATTATGTTTCTGCATCTGCAACTATCTCTTGGGGTGTTCCTCAGGGATCAATCCTTGGCCCGACTTTGTTTTCATTATATATGTTGCCCTTGTGTTCAATTTTTAGGAAATACAATATTAATTATCATTTGTATGCAGATGATTTACAACTGTATTTTCCTTTGGACTGTGATGACTGTACATCTTTTGAAAATTTGTATGGGTGTTTGACTGAGGTAAAGGGATGGTTAGCAAATAACTTTTTACAACTGAATGAGGATAAGACTTTTTAGTTTATTTTGTTTATTATAAGTTTATTATGTTTGGGGAAAAAACAGCTTGGTAATGACCTGGTTGAACGATATGGATCTTTCAATAATACTTGTGGTTATGTGAAAAATCTTAGAGTAATTTTCGATTCTGAATTTCGCTTTGATCGTCAAATTAATAGCGTTGTGAAAACATCGTTCTTCCAGTTGAGAAAATTGTCTAAACTGAAACGTATCATTTCAAATAAGAACTTGGAGACTGTTATGCATGCCTTTATTTCCACCCGGTTAGATTATTGCAATGCTCTTTATTTGGGCATAAGTGAATCCCTGTGTAATGAAGCGGGACTGAGGCAGAGATCCATGTGCAGCTTTTATTAAAGTGAGAGTGGTCGTACAGGCAGGGTCAAACAGGAGCAAACAGGAAC
Source organism: Chanodichthys erythropterus (assembly GCF_024489055.1). NCBI lineage: Eukaryota > Metazoa > Chordata > Actinopteri > Cypriniformes > Xenocyprididae > Chanodichthys > Chanodichthys erythropterus. Next base: position 31,994,198 of record NC_090239.1, read on the forward strand.
AGCAAGGGACAGGCAGAATCGTGGTCAAGGAACAAGCAAAGATCAGGACAGGCAGATATCACTCACAGGTCGGTATACAAAGCAAGGGTCAGGACAGGCAGCAACGGGTCAGTAAACAGGAAACAGGCAGGATCAGAAACAATAAACAGGCAGACAATAAACACAGGGAAATGCTCGGAAATGATACACAGGGTAATCAAGACCTCGCCGTGAGGTGGTGTGAGTGAAAGTCCTTTATAGTCCTGTTAATGTACTGCAGCTGGGTGTGGTGATTAGTGATAGTGATTGGTGGAGTGAGTGCAGGTGATTGGCAGAGAGGATTATGGGTAATGTAGTCCGGGAACTGACAGGAACAGACGGTGATCAAAACATAACGCCCCCCTCCCGGAAGGCGCGTCCTCGCGGCGTAAAAGGAACAGCTAGGGAGGGGGGGTGGGTGCATTGGGGACCTGCATGCAGAAAGGAACAGGGTCCCCAATGCAGGTCCAGGAACTCGGGCAGCCACGGAGGGTCAGGTGCCACGGGCAGCCACGGAGGGTCAGGTGGCTTGAGCAGCCACGGCAGGTCAGGTGCCACGGGAGGCCACGGCAGGTCAGGTGCTACGGGAGGCCACGGCAGGTCAGGTGGCTCGGGCGGCCACGGCGGGTCAGGTGCCACGGGATGCCACGGCAGGTCAGGTGGGTCAGGTGGCTCGGGCGGCCACGGCGGGTCAGGTGCCACAGGAAGCCACGGCAGGTCAAATGGCTTGGGTAGCCACGGCAGGTCAGGAGCCACAGGCAGCCCTAGCAGTTCAGAGGCCGCTGATGACCGCGGCCGTGCAGGGTCCCCACCCACAAGCTCCCCACCCTTAGGTATACTGCCCCCCCCAAAAAAGTTCTTGGGGATTTCAACGGGGACCGTGGCGGGTTTGTGGGCAAGGAGATCGGGCGGCGCCGGCAGGGCAAGGCGTTTGGGCGGCGCCAGCAAGGCAAGAAGCACAGGTGGCGCCGGCAGGGCAAGGAGCACAGGTGGCGCAGGCAGGGCAAGGAGCACAGGTGGCGCCGGCAGAGCGAGGAGCTTGGGTGTAAGAAGGGGAAGAATAGAAGGAGCCTTCCTCTTCCTCCTCCTCCTCCTCTTCCGAGGATGAGGCGATGGTTCACCGGTTGGAGCGTGTTCAGGAGCAGACTCACTGGCTGAAGCGGGTTCTGGAGCGGACTCAATGGCTGGGACGCCCCCCACATCCTTGAGCACTGCAGGGGCGGCCATCTTGCCCGTGGGCACTGGCAAAGCAGCCATCTTGTCCAGCGCGTCCAGGGCGCTTGAGAGCGTTGCAACCGGCGAACTTGAGAGCGTTGCAACCGGCGAACTTGAGAGCGTTGAGACATACCTCATCAAAACACGTTAACTGTGCCAGTCCGATAAACTCCTTGACATAATCCTCTAACGCTCTGTCTCCTTGACGGAGACACATCAACTGAGCAGATGGATTCATATTGCCGAGACGGGAACGCTCACAAAGCTTGCTGGACCTGGGTACCCTGCACGGCCGCGGTCATCAGCGGCCTCTGAACTGCTAGGGCTGCCTGTGGCTCCTGACCTGCCGTGGCTACCCAAGCCATTTGACCTGCCGTGGCTTCCTGTGGCACCTGACCCGCCGTGGCCGCCCGAGCCACCTGACCCACCTGACCTGCCGTGGCCTCCCGTGGCACCTGACCCGCCGTGGCCGCCCGAGCCACCTGACCTGCCGTGGCCTCCCGTGGCACCTGACCTGCCGTGCATGCAGAAAGGAACAGGGTCCCCAATGCAGGTCCAGGAACTCGGGCAGCCACGGAGGGTCAGGTGCCACGGGCAGCCACGGCGGGTCAGGAGCCACGGAAAAAAAACGTGAGCACTTTCCAAAGTGCAGGAGCCGCAACAGAAAAGGCGCGGTCTCCACTACGCCTCAGTCGAGCCCGAGGAACGGTTAACAGCATACTCTCAGAGGAGCGCAGATGACGTTGAGACTGGTAGGGAATTATCAAGTCTTCTACATACTCAGGTGCCTGATCATGCAATGTCTTATAGACAAACATTAACACCTTGTATTGTATTCAGTATTTTACAGGTAGCCAGTGAAGAGATATCAGTACAGGTGTTATATGATCCCGTTCTTTAGTGTTTGATAAAATTCTCGCTGCAGCATTTTGAACAAATTGGAGACGAGCAACCAGGGTGTTATGATCACCGTCTGTTCCTGTCAGTTCCCGGACTACATTACCCATAATCCTCTCTGCCAATCACCTGCACTCACTCCACCAATCACTATCACTAATCACCACACCCAGCTGCAGTACATTAACAGGACTATAAAGGACTTTCACTCACACCACCTCACGGCGAGGTCTTGATTACCCTGTGTACTACCACATGTGATGGAGTTTCTTGAATCATAAAAGCCTAAAATGCCATTATATTGCTGTCTTTTGCTATTTTGTGTTTAGTTTTTGAATGCAGAAATAATATAATGTCTTTAGTTTTGTTACTTTTAGTATGTGTTAGATTTGTTATTTATTTTTGTTTATTGTTAAAAAAAACAAGAAAACGTAATTTTCTGTCATAAAATGAAAATCTGAAATATTTAATAGAATATTTCAATAAATAAACAATATTCAATATATAAAACTATTTTATTTTTATTATGCTTTAAATAAATTAGTATTATAGTTCATATTTTCTGAATTTCATAGTATGTGTATGAATTTTTTTTATTTTACCTTTAAGTGCCATCTCAACCATTTGGTAGAGGCCGATATTTTAAAAATTATGGGATGTATTGAAAAAAAATACAGTGAGTGTGGTAACTAGTGATATAATGAGATAAAAAATGCAAACAAAACATTTTTCAAATGCTTTTTTCTTGGTGGGGCAGTTAAAGGGTTAAATAATTGTGTGTATATGATTGTGTCAAATATTATGGCAAAGGTGTTTGCAGCGTAAGACAAATATTTGCTTTTGAGATGTGTTTGTGATATTTTGAATTCAGTGCTTCATTTTGCAAGAGATGTGAGGCATTTTGCATTTTGTGTGTGCAATTCTTGGATTTGTGTGTAAAGTTTTGAAAAAAGAGCAAAGTTTTGAAAATGTGTGCACGCAGTTGAAAAAAACTGTAAGACACATTTTTCAAAATTAATTAAGTAATCCTGTTTCTTGCTCCTTTTATTTGTTTTACACTTCAAATGGGAAAAGTTAGAGTTGCATTGAGTCGGTTGTTAGTTAATGAATGCTCACTCGCAGAATTTGTTTTCAGCATGCATCACCAACCTGATGGATGTGATGATAAATTATTCACACTTTTAATCAATGTTTCTGAAGCATATCCACCTGAGGGCAATTAGGAGCAGCTCAGGGTGTGTTTTCAAATGAAAAGATGAAAGAGGTGCATGTTTGTACATGTTTGAGTATAATTAAAACAAAAGGAGGGTTAAACCATCATGGTATGAATGTCAATGTGTGATTGATATATACCCACATGCACACACACACACATTCTACAGTCAACGTATACTTCTTCAGAACAGAAATTTTGGCCACACTTTAGATTAGGGTCCACTTCTCACTATTAACTACAACTTTTGCCTCAATAAACTCATAATTACTGCTTATTTATAGTTAGTAAGGTAGTTAAGTTTAGGTATTGGGTAGGATCAAGGGATGTAGAATATGCAGGCATTAATATGTGCTTAATAAGTACTAATAAACAGCCAATATCCTATGATATGCATGCTAATTAACAACTCAACCCGATCTCACGGCAATTTGTACGTATTTTACGAGGTGGCTAATTCGTACGAATTCATACGAATGACCAACCCCAAACCCCGCCCCTAAACCTAACCGTCACTGGGGTTTAGACAACTCATACGAATTCGTACGAGTGAGGTCATATGAATTCATACGAATTAGCCACCTTGTAAAATACGTACAAATTGGTCTTGAGATAGCGTTGAACAACTAGTTAATAGTGAGAATCAGACCCTAAACTAAGTGTTACTGAAATTTTATATTTACAGTCAGCCAGTCTTATCATTCAGTATTTTCAATGTTGTCAAATTATTCTTTTGCTTTTTACATAAACTGGCTAAAGGCACAATACTTTTTTGCCACTGGAGGTCGCCTATTCAAAACAAAGGTGTAGCTTGATGATGCCGAGATTGAGCGTGGAATCATGGGAGATGCTGTCTTCACCTCACAGCCGGTGGAAAAGAATCTGACAGGACTTAGGTAGAAATCATGTTCATGGATAAGATTATTTACATTACCGTAGTATGAAACAAACCATCCATACCGGTGTGATGAATACGATCCTCAACTGGGTGGAACTGAAATAAATACTTTGAATGTTGCGATCCTATCAGATTTATGATAGCAACCTAAATCTTAACAATGCACTGTTCGTCAGAGGAGAACTGGCCCCCCAACTAAGCCTGGTTTCTCCCAAGGTTTTTTTCTCCATTTAACACCTATTTGCCACCTGTTTGCCACCTGATGTCACCTGTTGGAGTTTGGGTTCCTTGCCGCTGTCGCCTTTGGCTTGCTTAGTTGAGGACACTTGACATTTGACTTGACATTTGATATTCAACAGTATTCTTTACATTTATTCAACAGTGCTTTGATCTGCCTGCATTGACACTATTCTTTATGAGCTGCTGTGCAGCCAAATATATACCAGTTATCACTGTAAAGCTGCTTTGACACAATCTGCATTGTAAAAAGCGCTACATAAATAAAGGTGACTTGACTTGACTTGAAGCAGGGCAGGACCAAGTGCTGTTGGAGCTGAATGAGGCCACTGGAGCGATTGCTAATGAGAGACGAATGCAACACACGGCTCGACAGCAGCGGAACTTTTATTATGCCGCAAGTCGCCACTTCTGCTTCTTCCAGTCAAGCGTATGTGGGGTAACGCAGTGCTGTTTTATCATATTAGATATATTGGAGTGTGTTGAAAATTATGTTATAACCTTACTCTGTTTGTTCACTCGGCGGCTGCTTTGAGATACACTGCAGTAAGCTAGATCGATATTAGAATATCTACAAAATAAAAAAAAAAGTAATGCAGATATAATGTTATTTATAGGTGACGCATGAACATGGTCTGTGTCCTAATTAAAATATCTGATTTGTCTGGATTTAAACATTCTTGGAAACATCTGGGATAATTTAAGTACATAAGTCAACAAAATATATAACACTGTTCTAGCTTCCGACCAAAGCTGCATCTCAGTACTAGTGTTACTTGATCTCAGTGCTGCGTTCGACACTATAGATCATAAAATACTCCTAGATCGACTACAAAATTTACTGGTATTCAGGGCCAGGCATTACGGTGGTTTAGGTTGTACCTATCAGACCGTCACATTTTTGTTTATTTAAACGGGGAAAAATCTAAGATAACGATAGTAAAGTATGGAGTGTCGCAAGGATCTGTGTTGGGCCCTCTGCTATTTTCAATATACATGCTACCACTTGGCAATATTATAAGAAAACATGGAATTAGCTTCCACTGCTTTGCCGATGATACTCAGTTATATATTTCAACACAACCAGATGAAATCTTTAAATTATCCAATCTGACAGAGTGTGTTAAAGAAGTAAAACATTGGATGACTAGTAATTTTCCTCTATTAAATTCAGATCAGACTGAAGTTTTACTTATTGGGCCAAAAACCTGTACACAGAATCTTTCTGTCTACAATCTGCATTTAGAAGGATGTACTGTTACTCCATCCTCAACATCCTAGGTGTTATATTAGACAGTAACTTATCCTTTGAAAATCATATTTCATATGTTACAAAAACAGCCTTCTTCCACCTCAGAAACATTGCTAAGATACGGAATATGTTATCTATTTCTGATGCAGAAAAGTTAGTTCATGCTTTCATGACGTCTCGACTAGATTACTGTAATGCATTATTAGCTGGTTGTCCTGCTTCCTCAATAAATAAGCTACAATTAGTACAAAATGCAGCTGCTAGAGCTCTTACCAGGTCAAGAAAATATGATCATATATATCCAATTTTATCATCTCTACACTGGTTACCCATTAAGTTCCGTATCGATTATAAAGTATTGCTAATGACCTATAAGGCTCTAAATGGTTTAGCTCCTGTGTACTTAACCGATCTTCTATCGCCCTACAATCCTTGACGCTCTTTAAGATCACAAAACTCTAGACTTCTGGTTGTACCTAGGATAGGTAAGTCCACCAAAGGAGGGAGAGTGTTTTCACATTTGGCTTCAGGGCTCAGACTTGCTCACCCAGTTTAAATCTAGATTAAAGACGCATCTCTTTAGCCAAGCATTCACATAATGCATCTCATGTCAGATCAATTGCACATGACTATCTTTGCTTAATACAGCAGCTACGCTAATTATTCTCCATTTGCTTTTCTGTTTTACCTCGGGACTAGAGAGGACATCAGCTTCAGTTTGGATCCAGCCTCTTAAGAGGAACTCAGATGACCAACACTTATGAAGAGATGGCGCCAACTCCTGCAATGACTTCAGAACACGCAATCATCTGGATCAACATGCACATTGCCAAATTTCTATATATCCTAATTATTGTTAATATGTAATTAATTTTTCCAGGAGCTCATTGCTTCTACCTTCAGTTAAACTGCTAACAGTGATTGTAAATTAATTGCATAAATTATTACATTATTTGCTAACTGCATTCTTTAAATTGTAATGTTGACATGCATTCTCTGTAAAGCTGCTTTGAAATATGTATCGTGAAAAGCGCTATACAAATAAATTGAATTGAATTGAATTGAATTGTGGTTTTTGGAAATTTTAAACCAAATTGTGCCTTTAACCAAGCCGAAATACATATTAAAATGGCATTTTTACATTTTCTGAAGAACATGAGCTGTGTTTGCCACGCAAAATGTGACTTTATAGAGATTTGAACATACTTTATGCAATGCATCATATATTTTAAATATAAATTAAATTTTTTTAGTATGAATTACCAAATTAAGTCATACACAACCTGTGAGCTATTTCCAAATATGTTATAATATAATAATTATTATTAATAATTATATTAATAAAATTATTTCAAAATAAACTATGGAAATGTGTATTTAATTATTTTAGAAGAAAAACACAAAACCTAAGAAGTTTCTGTTCTAAATGAAATTCTTTTGTTGTGTTGAATTTCTTTGATTTATAATTCAGTAAATTCCTCTTGTCATTCCAACTTCAAACTCCAATTTGACATTGTGTGGACTGTGGCCAGTTCACTCACTAATTTCATTCAACATATCATGCTTCCATAAAAAATAACATTTTATTCAGCATCATATAAACATGCAATCTGTTTTGGTGCTTATGTTGTTAGTTATAACAAATACAGTTAATAGCAATTATTTCACACATATGATATTTGTAAATACTGTCATTAAAGTTTTAATAATTGCAAATATAATTTTGTTGTTCTTAGTGTAAATAATGTAAATGAATGTGCATCATATATCCGTATTGGGCATCTACAGAACAAATACATTCGTCACACTTTTTTATATTAGCTGTTTTTAATTAGAATGTACTTAAATAAAAAAAGATTGTTAGGTACAATGTGTACAATTGTGTGATCTTTTTCTTTTCTTTTTTTTTTTTTTTTAAATATAAGTACAATATAGAAACATGCATATACACAATAAATGCACTGTATCAAATGATTAATTTAAATGTTAGTACATAGTAGTTAAAGATACTTAATCACACAAATCAACAACAGCTCTGTGCTATACATAAGTCTGATTCTGCTCAGTTTTGTATGTATATTTAATAAGTATATCTACAGAGCTCTTGCACAGGGTTACGTGATGGTGTGTTGTGGGACATGAGCCGGTTAGCTGTTGAGTCAACATTATTCCTGTAAATGCTCAGATGATGTTTGGGAGTAGGGTACCTTGCATTTATCTTCAGTAATAAATGAAAGTGGCTCAGTATCGCTCTCTGGAGATGACTGTAAAATAAATGAAGAGCCATTTCATATACAAGGTCACATCATCTCTCTCCACAGCAGATTAGCATTTTTATTCACAGTGTCACAGTAGAGCTTGTGCTTTCAGTCTATGCGCCCATTCCCCGAGGACATATGTGTCAAAACTTTTTAATAATTGAGTTTGTCTCCTCTTTATACTTATGCATCAATTAAAATAAGGACTGTATTTAGTGAAACTGTATTTAGTGAAATGTTTTGAAATTTCAAAACATACATATAAACTAAAAACTATCTGCCAACACTCTTTCATATATATATATATACTGATTATCTCTTCATCACAGCACCTGTTAGTGGGTGGGATATTAGGCAGCAAGTGAACATTTTTTCTCATCACAGCTAATGTGTTAGAAGCAGGAAAAACAGGCATGCGTAAGGATTTGAGCGAGTTTGACAAGGGCCAAATTGTGATGGCTAGACAACTGGGTCAGAGCATCTCCAAAACTGCAGCTCTTTTGGGTTGTGCCCAGCCTGCAGTGGTCAGTATCTATCAAAAGTGGTCCAAGGAAGGAACAGTGGTGAACCGGCGACAGGGTCATGGGCAGCTAAAGCTCATTGATGCAAGTGGGGAGCGAAGGCTGGCCCGTGTGGTCTGATCTGACAGATGAGGTAGTGTAGCTCAAATTGCTCAAGAAGTTAATGCTGGTTCTCATAGAAAGGTGTCAGAATACACAGTGCATTGCAGTCTGTTGCGTATGGGGCCGCAGACCAGTCAGGGTGCCCATGCTGACTCCAGTCCACCACCAAAAGCACCAACAGTGGGCACATGAGCATCAGGACCACTGAGCAATGGAAGAAGGTGGCCTGGTCTGATGAATCTCATTTTCTTTTACATCACAACAACAAGTTTGACTTGTTGACTTGGCCTCCAAATTCCCCAGATTTCAATCCAATCGAGCATCTGTGGGATGTGCTGAACAAACAAGTCTGATCCATGGAGGCCCCACCTCATAACTTACAGGACTTACATGATCTGCTGCTAACATCTTGGTGCCAGATACCACAGCACACCTACAGGGTTCTAGTGGAGTCCATGCCTCAACAGGTCAGGGCTGTTTTGACAGCAAAAGGGGGACCAACACAATATTAGGAAGGTGGTCGTAATGGTGTCAGCAACACACTGGATCCCTCAACAAAAAATCCCTCAATTTTCTGGTTGCAGAAAATAAGCTCTGTGACCAATAAAGGTTTACGATTTTAACACATTTTGTTCATCATGAAAATATTCACAAACTTTTATGAAATTTGAAGCCTAAATGCAATCACCAGAAGTACAAATCTAAATGTAGGCTATTAACGAAATACACTGCAGTCTAGTGTTGTAGTCAAGACCATCTAAACCAAGACCAAGTCAAGACCAAGACCAGACCAGCATTCTTCAAATTCATATGAAAGATCCACATTTACTGCCTGAGAAATGTTTTATTTTTCTAATTGTATTTACTGATTGAATATAAGACACTATTATAGAGTTATATAGAGAATAATAATATGTGAATAACTAATTTTTTTACAAAACTGTCAGATAGAACCATATAATTCCAAGGGGATAGTTTGTGAAAACAGTTCTCTTGCTCTTGTGATATTGCTTAATTATATCATATGGGGAACACTACACATTCACTATTAAAGGATTAGTTCACTTTCAAATTAAAATGTCCTGATAAGTTACTCACCCCCATGTAATCCAAGATGTTCATGTCTTTCTTTCTTGAGTCGAAAAGAAGTTAAGGTTTTTGATGAAAACATTCCAGGATTTTTCTCCATATAGTGGACTCCAATGGAGCCCAAATGGTTGAAGGTCAAAATTACAGTTTCACTGCAGCTTCATTGCATCCTCCGGACTAAAGAGGAAGGAGACCTTCCAGCATGTTATCAGTGTTCAGTTCAAAAGCCAACATCTCTGATGGTATGAGGATGCATAAGTGTAGCTTGCGTGTTTTGGAAGGCACTATGAATGCTGAAAGATTGGCGCATCATTAAGCAAAAAATATGGCGCATCATTAAATAAAATATGCATCAAAGATGACCACAAACTCTTCAGCAGCTGGATACCTACTGTATATCAGGCAAGAATGGGACAAAATTCCAACACCAGAAACTCAGAACCTCAATGCCCAGACATCTTCAAACTGTTTTGAAAAGAAGAGGAGATACTACACTATGGTAAACATGCCCCTGTCCAAACTATTTTGAGACCTGTAGCAGGCATCACATTTGAAATGAGCTCATTTTGTGCATAAAATTGTAAAATTTCTCAGTTTAAACATTTGTTATGTTATCTATGTTCTATTGTGAATAGTGGCTCATGTGATTTGAAAGTCTTTTAGTTTTCCTTTTATTCAAATTTAAAAATCGTCCCAACATTTCCGGAATTCAGGCTGTAGCCTAATCCTAATTTGGTCCTTAAGGAACTTCTTTTTTAAATTATCGAGCTGTTGTGCTGTTTAATATTTTTGAGAAAACCTTAATACATTGTTTTCAGGATTTTTGATGGATAGAAAGTTCCAAAAAAAAAAAAAAAATCAAAGTATTTCATGCGATTAGTGTACAACATTTCAAGTTATACTATTACATTCTGTAAGAAACAAACTGATTTTACCGAAATTAAGTCATTGTTCATAATCTTCCCATCAACCAAAGTAGGAAATCTTTAGTTTCATTCAGAAAAGAAAAAAAAAATTGTTGTGCCAGATGATTTCAGGATCAAATGACAGAATTATTGATTGATTGATTGATTGATTGATTGATTGATTGATGAACAAAACCTTAAGATTTTAGTTGATAAGGCTGCAATATATCAATATTGTAATCCATAATTAATAACTAAAAACAAGGGGATGGTCAAGTGATGTCAACTGGTGGCCACAGATTGGTCAAAAGGTGAGTCAAGCCATGTCAGAATTACATAATTACAAGATTCTGACTTGTAAAAATCATTCACATCCTTACAACATTTAAAATTTTGAGGTCTGACTTGTACCATGTGACCATTGTGCCACCTGACCACTGCAGATTCATTTTGCCATTGATAGTGTTGCCATAGAAACATACAATTCTGAGTCTGAGGACGTTTCAGGTTGTTATCTTGTAATTACGACAAGGCATAAAGCATATTCATTCCTTTCCTTCATCATTTGTACTTTCTGTCCCTAATCCTTTTATTTTCCGCATTCACCTCTGTTTACCTCATGTTGCTGCCTCTTACTTCAAAATTCTCCTCTCATTTCTCTCCTTCCCCATCTCCTGTGTTTTTATTTTTATTTTTTATTATTCATTGATTTCTCTTCATCAACCTCGTGTGTTGTCTGTGCCGTTCTGTTGTTTAGCTGTTCAGCGTGGAGGGTCTGGCTGCGTGGAGGCCTCTAGAGTACCACCAGACCACTGATCCCCGTCCTACTTTGAAATCACCATTCTCACACGTGTAATCAGGCACGCACAGACCAAATGACCACCTGTTAAACACTCCACAAAATCAATCTGTGTCAGCTGGAACATTTCACATGGGAATAAAACAGGCATTTGTGCGAAGGCGAGTGAATACTTGCTGTGCGCTGACTGGTTTGTTCAAGAGATCGAAATCGATGTCACTCTCACCGAGTACAAAAGCATGCTGTCTATTACAGATGTCTCAGAACATGTGCTCAGCTGAGTCTTTTTGGAAACTAAAGCCAGTTTTCAGCTGTTTGAATGGAGCTATCATGCATTTCAGCGAAGCAAAATATGGGAGTGGAAATAAAAGTTATGTGTTCAAATATTTTTCATTACAGTACTATATTAATACATTTTTGTGATTGTTCTGTACCTACCTGGAGTATGTGTCCCATACAGGTAAGATGTGAGAAGCGAAAGCTCCATTTACATACACTGTATAGAAATATTTTCATGATTTATGACATTTTTTCTTTTGTCAAATCAACTAATTAATGTGGTTCAGATAACATGATATTTTGAGTTTCTGTTGATTAAAGGGGTGGTTCAGTGTTTTTTTTCTAGGCTTGATTGTGTTTTGGGGGCACAGTTTAACATGTTTTAATGCTTCGTTTTTTTGAAAACGCTGTATTTTTCATATATTTTACCTTTATTCTACACCTCTGTTTCCACTCTCATATGAACGGCTCGTTTCACTTCCTGCTTCTATTAAGCCACTCCCTCCGAAATACGCAATGTGTTCAGATTGGTTGGCAGGTTGGTAGCTGGCCCAGTGTATCACGATTCGCTGAAGCGTCCGGAAACGCCACGCCCCTTACCATTCGTAGTTATGTGCTAAGACGGAAATGAAAATAATGCCCTCTGTATTGCTGTATCAAATTGAGCTGAATCAGACCCAGATGAAGAGGGAATAAAGCAGAACCTCTGCAAATGCAGCTTTTGAAGGACGTTTATAAATGGTATTTCATTTAGTATTTGTGTCAAAGTGATATGCTGTCACTGTTGTTTGTTAGCTTTTAATATACAGTTTTATCCTGATTAAAGCTTTACTGTAGCCGAATACATGACTGAGTAGTCGCATTTTTGTAAAGGTAACGTTATCGTTTAATTTATAGCATGAACAACTGTTTGTCTATGAAAAGAGACGTTTGTTGGTGTTTGTTGCACTAGAACTTAGCTAACTGGCTAGCAAAAAGGAGTTGCTCTTTGTATTTGTCCTTGATGCATTAAAAATAGCAACAGAACTATAACATTACGTTTAAAAGACATGTACAAACAATAAAACATACTTACAGTTTGAAGCCAATAAACAACTGCTTTTAAAGTGGGAACTGCTTCATATTTGAGTAATAGCTTTTGTGCAAATCCAGCACTGAACTCGTGTAGATTCTGGAAGCTGTCTTCAGCGCCGCATCCAGTGTAGAAAATATCACAGATTATAAAAGGTTCTATTATCTATTGACGCGCCGCTCGCGTCCGGTGTAAACAACTCTTCCACTTCCATTTTGCTGCGCCACATGGCCTCGCCCACTTTGTTGCGTGTTCCCGGGGGCAGTGTTTATGTTAATAGCAAGGGTCTATGATGTCACCAACCCGGGAAGAAGCTTGTTGTAGTCCAAACTGGCCGTTTTTGTAGGCAATAAACTGCCATAACTTTAAAAGACAATATCTCCGTTTGCATTAAACGTTCAGCGCTGTAACTTTTCAGATACTGTTTATGCTCAAGCAGCAACATTATACACTAACTAAAGTTAACAAAGTGAAATCGCATTGAACCACCCCTTTAAACCAATCGCCTTCATTGTATTATCTCGAATTTTCAATTTCAGTGAACTTACGAACAATTCAAACATGATTTGTCATGTTCCACCCACTTGTACTTTGATAAGTTTCAGGGCTCTCAGGATGGTTTGCAAGAATTTTAAATTGTATTTGAACAATCCAAGGGCTAAAAAAAATGTATATGCAGATGATAATTAATGCTGAACAATAATTAATGCAGAATTAATAATAATAATTAACAAAATAAAAGGACACATAAATGATTAGTTCACTTCAGAATTAAAATTTCCTGATAATTTACGTACCCCCACATCATCCAAGATATTCATGTCGTTCTTTCAAAAAGAAATTAAGGTTTTTGAGGGAAACATTCCAGGATTTCATTCTATATAATGGACTTCAGTGGGGTTCACCTGGTTGAAGGTCCAAATTGCAGTTTCAGTGCAGCTTCAAAGTGCTCTACACGATCCCAGATGAGGAATAAGGGTCTTATCTAACAAAACGATCGGTCATTTTCAAAAAAAAAAAGAAAAAGAATTATATATTTTTTAACCACAAATGCTCGTCTTGCACTAGCTCTGCGATCCGCCACACATGATGTCACCATGTTACAAAGGTCACACTTACTTATTTACAAATTAAAGGTGCCCTAGAACCAGTTTTTACAAGATGTAATATAAGTCTAAGGTGTCCCCTGAATGTGTCTGTGAAGTTTCAGCTCAAAATACCCCATAGATTTTTTTAAATACTTTTTTTAATTGCCTATTTTTGGGCATCAACTATGCACCGATTCAGGCTGCGGCCCCTTTAAATTGCGCACTCCCTGTGCACAGATCTAGACGTTAATACTGCCTGCCCTTGTCTAATGCCTTGAACATGGGCTGGCATATGCAAATATTGGGGGCGTACATATTAATGATCCTGACTGTTACGTAACAGTTGGTGTTATGTTGAGATTCGCCTGTTCTTCAGAGATATTTTAAACAAATGAGATTTACATAAGAAGGAGGAAACAATGGTGTTTGAGACTCACTGTATGTCATTTCTATGTACTGAACTCTTGTTGTTCAACTATGCCAAGGTAAATTAAATTTTTGATTCTAGGGCACCTTTAAGCGACATGGCCTATCGGACGATTTTGAAGTAGATACTTTTTTTTTTTTTTTTTTTTTAATGACCAATCGTTTCGCTAGATAAGACCCTTATTCCTTGTTTGGGATCGTGTAGAACCCTTTGAAGCTGCATTCAAACTGCAATTTGGATCTTCCACCTGGTGAACCCCATTGAAGTCCACTATATGGAGTGAAATCCTGGAATGTTTCTTTTTGACTGAAGAACGAAAGACATGAACATCTTGGATGACATGGGGGTGAGTAAATTATCAGGAAATTTTAATTCTGAAGTGAACTAATCCATTAAGTGTACTTAAATAGAGAACACTTTCGTGACTGTTCGTAGTAATGTCAAATTTAAAGGTTTACTTTAAAGTAAATCATTATGATTAAATAAGCTTTTGTCAAGCTTTAAAGAAGTACAGTTATTTTGATATGTTGACTAACACACTAAAGCACATGTGAGGTACTTGACTATAACTTTTAACAGTAGTGTGTTATTTGAAATTACACTTAGTAAATTAAATGTTAATGTTCTAAAAATTAAATGTTCTAAATTGCAAAATTATCATTACAAATGTGCAAATAAAAATTTATGTAAATATATGACAAAAGTTTCAACTGAAATGAACACATTAAATGCTTGTCAGTACATTCGGCAGTACACTTTAACCATATTTCAAAGACAATAAAAATAATGATGTAATTACAGATGTACTTAAGCCCTTCTTAAGTGGTCCAAAAAAGCACTCTTAATTGCATTTAATATACTTGATTTTGTCCATCTGGAATTGTTGTATTTCTGATGCTTGCTATTGTTGAGATCTCATGTGAGTGACAGGTTGTCCCATTCTCACACTGAGAAACACATCATCAGAGATGAGAAGAGATGTTACCGGACACATCTGGCTTCACATTCTACCTGGCATCTGTTGGCAGCCTATGATTCAGAAAAAGTTATTTACCTGCATGGATCTGCTGAAAAGTAGGATGGTGTTGAAGACATTCGAGAAAAGAACATAACAAAATGTTAACACCAAACTTCCAATTTATTTCCTCACAGGCAACAAATTACCATAGCAGACTTGTTCAAATCCCTAGGCACCCATTTCTGCAGCACATAGACCACCTCATCAGAAAGACACACCAAACATTGTACTCCCTCAAACAATTAAGAAAATTCAGAGTCAGTCAGCACCTTCTACTTCTAGTTTTTATAGTGCCATTGTGGAGTTGTGAAGAAGGTACAAATGGCCTATAGTTTATACAAGGTCTATGTTTTTGTCAGAAACATATGCTCAGATTCTTTAAAACATTGCTGGACATCTTGCATATTGCAAGATAAAATCAGAAATCTGATTTGCCTTCATTGGATTGAGGTGGCCAACTAAAAGTCATTTCAACACACATCTAAAAAATAGTTGTCAATTAAAGTGCTGCAAACCAAACTTTGTCTGCAAACCTTGTTAAAGTGGTCTTCTGCATTTCAAATATATTCTCATGAAATACACATATCTTTTTTTTAATGTTCAGGCCAGCAGCATTCATTACACCCAAGATAACCATCTGGTCATATAAATAGTGGTCATAGACTTTCCACCTACATGAGAACAAAAGCTCCTCACAGTGTTAAGAAAAATCTTGTGGGAGGCAAAGAGACATTGTTCTAAGATGTACTGAGAATTGCTCTTTGACTGCATGGGAGTGTTAAAATGCCACATTGTCCCACATAATCATAAATGTTGGTATTTTTCTCCTCACCTGGACTCCCATTGAGGTCATTCAGGAAGGAAATGAGCCTCTCTGTATTGTATAGCCCAATTACAGGTTTTTGGAACTGCAGGCCATCAGAGGATACTACACACATTGTGATGATGCCAACCCTGGGATGACCTGGGACATCCACTGCTGCTAGGCCTTCACATGCTGACATTGGACTTCCAAATGCTTTATTAATCCACTTACAAAACAATGTCATATTGTCACATTTCAGTCTAAAGACAATGAGGAAGATTCAAATAGAAATGGGAGCGTTTAGCAGAAGTTCTACCCGGAAGACTCTAATGCACGTCATTGCTCATTATCTAACCAATCATTACACGTATATAAGTTCTGTTTCCACCCACTATTGTGTTCGCAGTTACCGACGCCGGCGTTCACCCCCATCCTCCCTACCACCACCACCAGGTCGGTCCCTGTCCATACATCGGGGGTAGGCTCCGCCCCTGCTTTCATCTTCAGACAGGATCTGCAATAGTCTGCTACCCTCCGTATTGTACTATGGATGGGGCCTACACCAAAGAACTTTACCATTCCATCTATTCGATATTTGCATACAAACTGTTAAATAAATCTTTTCAAATGTTTCCTTGCCTCCCGAGACTTTCTGGTAGAAGTGTTTTTCTTAACACAAAGTAATCTCGGGTAATGCACGATGCAAGATGGCGTGCAAGCACAAACAGACGAACGATACCAGACAAAGAAAGAACCAAACTGAGGAGCAAAATGCACAGGATAATAAACAGATGTGATCATTAATGAATATCCATGGTAACAGATTAGTGGTGGGGAAACAGGAACAAAGGAAACAGGAAACAAATTAATACAAACTAAATGTCCATGAAAATTAAACTGACTGAACATAATTGTGACTTATATATATATATATATATATATAGATAGATAGATAGATAGATAGATATATGACATATATGTGACATATATGTCATATATGTAATAGACTATATTACCTGTTATATACAGTGAGCTCCACAAATATTGTCACCCTTGGTAAATATGATCAAAACTGATTGAAAATTTGTTTTGCAATTTCTCCTCTTAGTCTTTCATTCAAAGTATTCACAAGAATATAACCTTTAATTAGTTGTATCGTTGAAATAATAATACAAAAAAAATTATATAAAACATTCTATTTTCTTTTCTGAAATATATATTCCACAATTGTTGGCACCCCTTCATTTAATACTTTGTACAAAGGAAGGTTTCCCTTTGCCAAGATGACAGCTCTGGATAAGGTTGATGAACATATGGAAAGTGATCTGAAACCATTCCTCCATACAGAATCTCTCCAAATGATTCAGATTCAGAGGTCCATGCTTGTAGGACCTCTCATTACTTTGCTCATCCTGCAGGTTTAAAAAAAAAAAAAAAAAAAAAAAATATGGGGTTTGGGTCAGGGGACTGCTATGTCTATGGCAAACCTTCATTTAATGAACTGTTTTGTTGTTTGTTTTGAGATGTGCTTTGGATCATTGTCATGCTGGAAGATCCAACCACGGCTCAGTTTGACCTTCCTGACAGGGTCATAATATCTGCTGGCACTTGATGGAGTTTATGATACTGTGTATCCCAAAAAGTTTTCCAGGGTCTTTGGAAGAAAATTAGCCCCACAGCATTAAAGATCCACCACTATACTTCACAGTGTGGATGGGGTACATTTCTACATGGATATTTTTCTGTCTATGCCAAACCCACCTCTAGTGTTTCCCCAGAAAGCTTTATTTTGGTCTCATCTGACTATAAAATTGCAACATTCCCAAACAAGTTTTGGTTATATAGGTGAGGCCTATACTTTACTTGATCCTGATAAGCGGCCATTGTCAGAATTGTAAACACAATGGCTTTCTTCTTCCATAAGACGGTATGGTGTCACAACAGCTTTGTTTCCAGGCAAACCGTTAAAGAGAGATGCGTCTCCTGGAAATCCTGTAGAATTCAATCAATCAGATGATGATGGACTTGCAAAGAGTTTCCCATTTTGTGTGCATCAGTTGTTCAGACATCCATCGTTCCATGGGCATGACGTCTGAGATGAGACTAGGTTGGATGTGTTCAGGTATGCTCCCTGAAACATACTTTTCTCTTGTCTTGTTTTGGCCTATAGTTGATCTTCATAAATCTTTAAAACATCAATACAAGACAACAAAACAGTTAGATTGTTTAGTGCCTGCATTGTTTTTTTTTTTTTTTTTTTTTTTTTTTCTAAACCACTGCTCTGTTGTGCAGACATCTTACCTGGACATATTGGTGAAGAGAACTTCCTCTCCCTCTTTTTTGGATTCCTTGCTGATGTAAATCTAAAATACCAAAATATAGTTCAGCAAAATGCTGATGTAGACTAAATATTTTTTTTCCTTTTTGTTTGCTGAAACTTCTCACAATTGACGCCACTTGAGCCCTATAGAATTGGCAGCACTATCAGGCCAGCTTCTCTGAAGGAAAGATCTTGATTTATGACATGATTGATTATACTGTAGTTATATAGCACTGATCTCATCTGAGACTTCCTCTCATTTGTCTTACCCTGTTCCTCTTCCTCTTCACTCTACCTGTCTGTCAGCCACGTTTGCATAACATAATCAGGGATGAGCAACTCCTGTTCTGGAGGGCCACTGAGCTGCAGAGTTTAGCTTCATTTATAATCAAACACACCTGAAAATTCTATCAAAATCTGTTGTACTGACTATGTAAAGGGTATTTATTCATAACATGTATTGAGAAATGCATGTAACCGATTGTTAAACCTTTAAAGGATTAGTTCACTTTCAAATGAAAATTACCCCAAGCTTTACTCATCCTCAAGCCATCCTAGGTGTATATGATTTTTTCTTTCTGATGAACACAATTGGAGATATATTAAAGTGCCCCTGTTATGGATTTTTGAAAATTACATTTCATGCAGTGTGTAATGTAGCTGTATGTGAATTTAAACAGACCACAAAGTTGTAAAGCTGAAAGTGCATTATATCAAGCATTCTGCGTTAGTTCAGGCAGGCCTCATAGTCAAGCTCCGCTATCAGCTGATTCGCAAATTCCAACCCCAGCCATATCAGCTGATCTGATTTCTATGGTCTCCATTGGCAACTCTAAAATAAACACAGCTTTCGGCTCTCTCCTCTTGCTTGGCTGCTTCCACTGCACGCTGCTTGCAACCCACCTCTTCCCCAGCTCCTCCTTAAACTTGTGTTTAACTTAGTCAGTGTCATTCCATTGTCATTGATGCATGCTTTGTTCTCAATAGGGGGATTTTGTGCTGCTCTCCCAGTTAAAAATTGGAGGTTGTCCCCAGAAGCTGCTGTTGTTCCTGGTCTTGGCTTTAATGGAGCTCATGAAAAGGACGGGGAATTTAGAACAGAGCCATACCGCCAAATTGTAACGTTAGCAAAATATTGCCAATAAAAAAATTTACTAATGTTTGTCTCTTGTAATTTGTGACTTAAGTGGTCCTGACTGAAATAAAGTTATTGTCTCTCAAAAGAAAAAGTCGACTCTAAACCGCTTAAACCAACCGGGTCTCATGACGAAAACGTACCCGTGGGCACGTTTTCGCGAGTCGCACAATACGTACCAATCAGTACATATCGCTGCAAAATGTCCACTGAGTGGTGCTAAAAGTGTGTTCCTTTTTTTTTTTTTTTTTTGCCGGAGCAGATAATAGGGTGAATGCGGTATGTTTTTATGACGTTGCTTTTTAGATGAATCGCCGCAGTTCTTGATTTGACATTTGCGCTCCGTTGCGTTTTAAAATAACTTCCCACCGCCACTATGCCTAAACCTACCCAATAGTGTTAACAAAAGCAAACGCGATCGTATTCCGTTTTTCAGCTCATTTAGATCTCTCTTTGAGCTCTCTTTTTTTTTTCCTCGTCGTAAGTCCAACTCCGTATCGGCTGAGCTACCGAGCAAACTTGAATGTACAATGTGGTGATATTCAATGTATATTATGAGAAAATGAAAGTGTTTTTTGACCTTGGATGCATGTAAACCTGTTGTAGGAGACCTCCAAAACAAAATTAGGAATGTTTCAAATACCATAAAAGGGGCAGTGTAATAAATATCCTGATGCATCCAAGCTTTATAATGGCAGTGTGGGCACACGATTGTCCAATTTTAAAGATTTTTGTTTGATACTCCTAAGAGGATTACCATCTGCTTTTGAGATGGCTGAGAGACTCTTCCAGGAGGTATTACGAATCTTTGGCCCTCCGGAGGATATCGTATCGGACAGAGGTCCTCAATTTGTCTCGCAGGTATGGAAGAACTTCATGAAGTTACTTGGTGTAACAGTTAGTCGGGCAGTTGGAGAGAAAGATACAAGAGATCGGTCACTTCCTGAGGACGTTCTGTCATTCCAACCAACACAGCTGGTGTCGTTTTCTTAAATGGGACAAGTATGCACAGAAATCACTTCGACAGGCATCCACGGGAATGACTCAATTTCAGTGCATACTCGGCTTCCAACCTCCCCTGTTTCCCTGGTCAGGGAAACCATCGTACGTTCAAGCTGTGGACCACTGGCTCAAGGGAAGCGAAAGAGTTTGGAATGCAGCTCACATCCAACTTCGCAGGGCAGTTTTGGTGCCAGAAGAGCCAGGCTGACACACAGTGATCCATTCCTCCCCAATACCAACCTGGGCAGAAGGTCTACAACAGGGACATCTGGCTCTGACTACCCTGCAAGAAGTCCACATAGCATAACAAGTCCAAATACAGTTACCCATGACTATAAGATTCATCCCAATTTTCATGTGTCCTTTTTAAAACCTTCCCACCTTTCTCAATCTGCTTCTTCCAGTTCCTCAGATGTTCTCCCACTGCATTACATCCTGGATGATGGGTCTGCATTTATCGTCAATGAGATCCTGGATTCCCGTCACTGTGGAGGTAGACTAGAATACCTGGTTGACTGGGAGGGCTATGGCTCCATGGAACAGTCCTGGGTGGACCTGTTTTCCCTGCGAGAAACTTTCCTGCTATTTGTGCTTTCAGGATTGTGATTGTTTCCACGGATTACTCTCCTCTTTGGTTTCCAGCACTAAAGACTGTGTGAATAAAGAAGTAGTAAACTCTCCGGTGTTGATTCCTGTGCGAGTTTTACAGAATATTTAAGTTAATTTTGTTAAGTTTAAGTTTGTTTATCTTTTCCTGTTAAGTGCTTCTCGGAAGCCGTTTTGTTCTCCTAGTCATCTGTTTTACATTTATATTTACCCGAGTGGTTTTGGACTCTTTTATTACTCCGTTTTCGCACTCTTCCCGGTGTATTTTGATCACGTGTGTGTGAGATGATGCACTTGAAGCTATTCAGCTGAATACTTACCTGTATCAGTTTGTGTTGAATAAACTCCTGCATTTAAGCCCACCTCTCTCTCTTGTTTACATCTGTGTTACAGAAACTTACAGACCTCCCTTCCACTGAATCCCTGTAAATGCAACTTCACACATGCTAAAAAGATCCCATCCCTCCCAACACATAACATCTGCTCGCTTCAGGCAGATGCCAGATATCGCTAACAGCTAAAACATCCCAATCTCAATTTTTCTCAAACAATTTTGCCCATTTTCCCAAACTAATACTCTCAAAATAATTAACACAGCCATCTGGACATTATATAACTGTTCATTTTTCTTGATTTCAGATTACAAGTTACATGCATAATTTTCTTGGAACACTACACAAATTTCTACAATTTAAAAGCAAATGCAATTTAGTAAATAGTTTATGTTGGGAGCTGGAAACTGGGAAAACCTGGGATGGAGCTGGAAAATACTGTATATAGTGAACACAACACTTTGAGTGGGGAAGGGAAATTGCTTTTGCTCCACTCAAATACTTTACTCCAGATTGTGCATTTTTGTAAGATGGAGAAAAAAAGCATACCCTTTTGATAAAGAAGTACACATTATCTTGTGATAAGTAAACATACTTATAAATTAACGAGTTCGTTTGCCCATATAATCTTTAGGATATTAGGTTAGCTAATTTGGCTTGCTGTCCACTGAGGAGGGGCTCGATGAAGCATCTTCAACTCGAGCTCTGATACACCCCCCAGTGAATTAATATAGGATGTGATTACATAGGGCAAGGTACCTGAAATGAAGGTGGAGTTTGGGGAGGTGGAGGGATGCTGAAACAGCTGAGACTGAAGAGAGGTAAGCAGCTGCTTATATACTCTGGCTGTTGATTGGAAGATTAGATGGGCTCACTCCTCCCTAAATTACATTTAGGAACTTCACTAAAAAATTTACTTATTACAGAAATAATATATTTAAAAGAATATACTTAAGTACAAACTTATGTTGTTGGACACTTAATTGCTTGTTATGCTATAATGAAAATGTTACTTTAAATTTATATTAAATACAATTTGTTGAAGTTAAGAGTAAAACAAGAGGACAAACTCCCCCCTATCTGTGTTTTTTAGTGATTTTTTTCCTTTTTTTCTTTAAATACATTTCTATTTAATGTTTGCACATTTCTGAGCTAATGTATAACATTTACCTTACACAATCAACAAGCAATATCGACAATAGAAATTAATAATTTTAGATTTAATACATTACATTTTGCTTATAATTTATCTAAACAAATCATATTAAATGCTTTTTAAATTACATCCATGCTTCAAAATTAATTGAATTACAAAAACAACTGAGAAGTGTGACAATCTGAGTCCTAGCCATTCTATTCTATTCTATTCTATTCTATTCTATTCTATTCTATTCTATTCTATTCTATTCTATTCTATTCTATTCTATTCTATTCTATAATCCTGACAGTGTTGCCAGTCTTGTCCAGGTGGAAGTAGGTGCTATGAAGCATTTAGATCTAAGCACCGTCCACAACTATTCATGCCTGAAGGCAAACTGCACTAAGTCCAGATGGTCTGTGAACATGGAGCTGTTTCAGGATCAGCTTCCCAAAGATCTTAATGATGTGTGAATCGAGAGCTGTCACAGCATGTTTTTAATACACTGTAATGGCTCAGTTCTGATGTCCTCTACCTGTGGTTGCAGGTTTAATTTAAAAGACAAAAGGAAGACTTTCTGGAAGCTTGTCAGTTCAGACTGCAGTTGTGTCATTAAAAAATACCATCAAATGCTGTCTGCCTTAAACAGCAACGAAAATGCAAGAGAACACTCCTGACATCATCTTGGCACTGTGTTCCACACAATGATTTACTACAAGTTCATTATTGAGAGTCTAGAGAAAGAGCTCCTATTCGGTCAGTGTTCTATCAACTAAATAAGACTGACCTGCATTAGCATGCGCATACATAATTAAACACCTGCTTGAATATATATCTTGGGTCCCCTGCAGAAACCTGTGGTGTCTTGCATGCCAGAATGGGAATTTCGAGTCCCTCTTGTAGAGATGATTGGTTCTGCACTACTGTGATTATCAACAACTCAATTTACCTGCTTCTGAATTAATTATGACTCTTTCTGTTTGGCTCAGTGACTATTCCAGTCATAACTTTGGGCCCCCTGTGCTCAGTTCCACCTTTTCTCCCGCTAGCAATGCCCCTGCTTCATCACTCTTTGATGATTTTTTTTTTCTTTTTTCAGAAAACTGTGTTACATTGGCATCCTTTGTGAAAAAGAGGTGCACTTTAACATACTTTTAAAAATAGAACTTATGGAAATAATAAACTTTAAAATAATATACTAAGGGTGAACTGAATGTAATGTTAACAGTGTCATGCTCGTTGTGTATAAAATACAAGCACACAACGAAGAAGATCAAATAACAGGTTAGTTTAATCCACAAGATGAAGTCCAATACCAGCATTATACAACTTGACATAAAGACGAGATTCTTTCTCATTATTTTTTTTTTATTTAAAGCATAATTAAAAATGAATTATAGATTAAATTTATAAATGTATATATATATATATATATATATATATATATATATATATATATATATATATATATATATATATATATATATATATATATATAAATTCATATTTAAGAGTGTTTGACTTACTCAGGACTTATTGTAAGTAGATCTTTATGTGTAATTTCATAGTTATTTATGTACTGACTAGTATTTATTGTATTTATCACTAAAACATTGTCACAGCTGGTTGGCGCAATGAAAGTCATGAGGCAGGATCTAAGCTCAGCAGTCATGTTTATTAACCTTTAAAAAAAAAGAAAAGAAAGGGGGTCGAGACAAAGACGGCCAAAAATTTGTATATAGTAATATAGTAAATTAGTATACATTATTGTAAATTAGTATTAATAATAGACTTTTAATGGTCTTAACCATTTAGTCACAAATCACTTGTCAGGAAATTAGCAAGAATTGCACAAATACTGTAGATAAAGTAGATAAAATATTCACTAGGGTTCCACTTCTTGGTTGTCTTTGGAATTTGTACAGGAGCATTGTCTTGCTGAAAAATAGGTAACATCTGATCATTCCTCTTCAGATACGTTTTGAAAACACTTTAGAATACTGTTCCATCATTAAAGGTGCCCTAGAGGTGCCTTTTCAAAAGATGTAATATAAGTCTAAGGTGTCCTCTGAATGTGTCTGTGAAGTTTCAGCTCAAAATACCCCATAGATGAAATTTTTTATTAATTTTTTTAACTGCCTATTTTGAGCCATTATTACATATGCACCGATTAAGCGTGCGGCCCCTTTAAATCTCCCGCTCCCCCTCGCCCGCGAGCTCTCGACTGCCTTAAACAGCAAACACAAAGTTCACACAGCTAATATAACCCTAAAAATGGATCTTTACAAAGTGTTCATCATGCATACATCAATTCATGTGAGTATAGTATTTATTTTGGATGTTTACATTTGTTTATGAATGAGTTTGAAGCTGTGCTCCATGGCTAACGGGCTAATGCTAAACTGTTGGAGAGATTTATAAAAATGAAGTTGTGTTTATGAATTATACAGATTGCAAGTGATTAAAAATGAAAATAGCGACGGCTTTCTTGTCTCCGTGAATACAGTAAGAAACGATGGTAACTTTAACCACATTTAACAGTACATTAGCAACATGCTAACAAAATATTTAGGAAGACAGTTTACAAATATCACTAAAAATATCATGTTATCAATAATCATGTCAGTTATTATTGCTCCATCTGCCATTTTTCACTATTGTCCTTGTTTGGTTAGCTAGTCTGATGATTCAGCTCTGCACAGATCCAGACGTTCTGCCCTTATGTAATGCCTCGATCATGGGCTGGCATATGCAAATATTGGGGGCGTACACCCCGACTGTTACGCAACAGTCAGCATTATGTTGAGATTCGTCTGTTCATGGAGGTCGTTTAAACAAATAAGATTTATATAAGAAGGAGGAAACAGTGGAGTTTGAGACTCACTGTATGTCATTTCCATGTACTGAACTCTTGTTATTCAACTATGCCGACGTAAATTCTATTTTTGAATCTAAGGCACCTTTAATGAACAACTACAAAGTAACAAATGAGTAACACAATATTAACATTCTAATTAATTCAATTCACACTTATTTGTATAACGCTTTTCACAATGCATATAATTTCAAAGCATCGTTTCAGGGCCCTATTTTAACGATTTAAGCGCATGGTCTAAAGCGCAAGTGCGCTAAGGGCGTGTCCGAATCCACTTTTGCTAGTTTAAGGAAGAGAAAAATGGTCGTCTCGGGCTGTCTAAAAGGGTTGTCCCTATTCTCTTAATGAGTAATGGGTGTGTTTTGGGCATAACGTGCAATAAATCAATCAGAGTCTCATCTCCCATTCCCTTTAAAAGCCAGTTGCGCTCGTGCCATTGTTAGCTAACTGCATGATTAATAATAATTAAGCAGACTTACTACTGATATAATCAACAGCATGCTGAACTTTTACAAAAAACAAAAACAAAACAAAAAACAAAAACAGCAACAACAACAACAAAAACCCACTGTATTATTAGTATAATTTCAGAAGAAATAATAAAAACAAACAAAAATAAAAAACAAACAAAAAACAAAACAACAAAACCAGAAATTCTAGTTCTCTTTAAAGAAGCAAGTGCTTTTTATGTGCCAGACTTCCATTTTTTTGTACTCTGAACTATGATTGTAAATTCTGAACTTTCTGAACTATGACACTGATCATCAAAATCTCAGCTGACCTGCTTCTGAATTAATTATGACTCTTGCTGATTTGGTCAGTAATCTGGTTAGTCAATATCAGACATGGAAAGATGTTGTGCAAAGATGCCTACATTATTTTATTCAAAGTGGAAATAAAAATGAAATCCTTCAGATGTACTGTAATCATATCAGATTTGAATAATATTTTGTCATATAATAAAAATATTAAATGCTCAACATTGAGCTTCTAGAGGTTCAGTGTCAATTAGGACTTAGCATTTTGCATTTGTATTTGTTTGCCATTTTAAATGTGAAAATTTGATAGGCCCTGCGGTCACTTTGAATGCGTTGTTAGTTTCAGGCTACCTCGCGGTTTGAATATTTGGCAATGTTTTGCTGAACAAAAATGGATTTCAGACTGAATGGAAAGATCCAATCACATCCAGTCAGTAGCATTTTGACCTGTTTTGAACCATAAAGGAAGATTAAAATTTAACATTCAGCTATGTCTTTTTGATTTTTCCTCAGAAAGGTTAACAATTCAGCAGATTGATCGGGTTTGAAGAGGAGGTGCACAATTCCTTCTTCTAACTCTCTTTTCTTCTTGGACATGCTGATGTTGTCATGCACATTATGTAGCCTATCAGAGGTACTGGGGGTGAAGGTGATATTTTCAAGTTTCTCATTGCATGATTTCTCTTGCTCCGTGTATTTGAAAAGGCACATTTCAAAAATCTGTCTAATCTCCTCCCCAGACTGTGCCTTTTGAAACCATAATTACAATGATGGTTGTCACTAAAGTAGAAAATTCAGCTATCGTTTTCAAGACATGTCACATATAATTACACAATCTATGCAGAAGAAGTCACCTCAACCCACAAAGTAATGACAGACAGTTTCCCTGATGTTTTTCCCGTTAACCACATATTGCTTCTGAATGAAATACTCCCCCAACAGCAATTCCCAGGTTATTTAGCAACCACATAGTAACATTTTCCTTAATAAAAGATTTTACCATAATAACTTGACATGACATTAGCACTTAATAGTAGTCTGAATACATCTGATACTTCAGTGTTAAAATACAGCATTTACTGATTTCCTCTGCAAACTATTTAGAAGCTGTAATGGTTTTAAGAAGTGTGTAATTACTACATAATTATATGACCCCTCTATAATTGTACAGTAATTACAAGCAGTAAGAGTCTAACATTAGAAAACAGACCAATTAAGTGAATTAATGTGAATAAAATTATAAATCAACCATCAGTACAAAGAAACAATTATTATATAAAAGGGAACATAGTAGAAATGTGAACCTTTGGACATGAACTGAGGTCAGGCATGTCATTTGCAAGTTCTGAGGACTTAAAATTCAAGGACTTCAACTTTTATTTTATTGTAATATTCAAAACATATTTTAGCAGATGACCTGAGACACATTACAGTGATATTCAATCTCATGCCTCTTTTGAAGAAGCACATTGCACAGGGAAATGATATAATTGCTAATATAATTGTACTAGTGTAAAGTGCGATTTAAACTAATTTGTTATCTACTGTGTCCAAAGTTAATATACAAGATTCTCGCACTAAAGTTTTCTAGACCAGTTTGAAAGTAATACTGATATCTGAATTACAAATATTGCAACCCGATCTCACAGGAACACATAAAAAAAAAGAGTTATGAATTGCATGAGATTGAGCTGCAATATCTGATTTTCATGTTCAAAAGTAGATACACAGTGGGTATGGAAAGTATTCAGACCCCTTCAATTTTTCACTCTTTGTTATATTGCAGCCATTTGCTAAAATCATTTAAGTTCATTTTTTTCCTCATTAATGTACACACAGCACCCCATATTTACAGAAAAACACAGAATTGTTGACTTTTTTGCAGATTTATTAAAAAAGAAAAACTGAAATATCACATGGTCCTAAGTATTCAGACCCTTTGCTCAGTATTTATTAGAAGCACCCTTTTGATGTAATACAGCCATGAGTCTTTTTGGGAAAGATGCAACAAGTTTTTCACACTTGGATTTGGGGATCCTCTGCCATTCCTCCTTGCAGATCCTCTCCAGTTCTGTCAGGTTGGATGGTAAACGTTGATGGACAGCCATTTTTAGGTCTCTCCAGAGATGCTCAGTTGGGTTTAGGTCAGGGCTCTGGCTGGGCCATTCAAGAACAATCACGGAGTTGTTGTGAAGCCACTTCTTCGTTATTTTAGCTGTATGCTTAGGGTCGTTGTCTTGTTGGAAGGTAAACCTTCGGCCTAGTCTGAGGTCCTGAGCACTCTGGAGAAGGTTTTCGTCTAGGATATCCCTGTACTTGGCCGCATTCATCTTTCCCCCGATTGCAACCAGTCGTCCTGTCCCTGCAGCTGAAAAACACCCCCACAGCAAGATGCTGCCACCGCTGCTTCACTGTTGGGACTGTATTGGACAGGTGATGAGCAGTGCCTGGTTTTCTCCACACATACCGCTTATAATTAAGGCCAAAAAGTTCTATCTTGGTCTCATCAGACCAGAGAATATTATTTCTCACCATCTTGGCAAACTCCATGCGGGCTTTCATGTGTCTTGCACTGAGGAGAGGCTTCTGTCGGGCCACTCTGCCATAAAGCCCTGACTGGTGGAGGGCTGCAGCGATGGTTGACTTTCTACAACTTTCTCCCATCTCCCGACTGCATCTCTGGAGCTCAGCCACTGTAATCTTTGGGTTCTTCTTTACCTCTCTCACCAAGGCTCTTCTCCTCCGATAGCTCAGTTTGACCGGACGGCCAGCTCTAGGAAGAGTTCTGGTCATCCCAAACGTCTTCCATTTAAGGATTACGGAGGCCACTGTGCTCTTAGGAACCTTAAGTGCAGCAGAATTTTTTTTGTAACCTTGGCCAGATCTGTGCCTTACCACAATTCTGTCTCTGAGCTCTTCAGGCAGTTCATTTGACCTCATAATTCTCATTTGCTCTGACATGCACTGTGAGCTGTAAGGTCTTATATAGACAGGTGTGTGGCTTTCCTAATCAAGTCCAATCAGTATAATCAAACACAGCTGGACTCAAATGAAGGTGTAGAACCATCTCAAGGATGATCAGAAGAAATGGACAGCACCTGAGTTAAATATATGAGTGTCACAGCAAAGGGTCTGAATACTTAGGACCAAGAGAAATTTCAGTTTTTCTTTTTTAATAAATCTGCAAAAAAAAAAAAAAAACTTAAATGATTTTAGCAAATGGCTGCAATATAACAAACTGAAAAATTTAAGGGGGTCTGAATACTTTCCGTACCCACTGTAGATTGTCTACCATAGCACATGATAATGATTTTTTTTTATAGTGCCATGTACATTTTAGCCATGCTATGAATGTTCTTAACACAACCTATTTTCTATAAGCCTGTGCAGTCAGTTAACACAGAAAGTTGAAACATACATAAGCTTATTGGTTATTAACTCCAAAAACGCTCCTATATCCTACATATAATTTACTGCAAGGTCTAGCTGAAATGAATAGGAGTGGCAGCAACAACTTTTATTCCTTGGAAAAAAGTTAAAGTGGCACTGTTGATTTATTTATTTATTTTTTTTGCTGTTGTTAATACTATAGTGGTTAGGTTTATGGTAGGGAGTAGAGTAGGGGGTATGTTATTTTCATACGCAATAGAGCATTAACTTTTTAGCAGCACTTACCAGACATTTCATTTTGCCTTCTTCCAACAGTCGACGTAATAAAATGTTGCCACATTCATCTCTCGTAAACAGTACTTAACAGATATAAATGATCTGTTATCATTTCATGCATGTTATCATCTTGCATTACAAGATTTTACACATTTACAAAGTTTATAACTTTCCACAGACAATGTTTGTAAGATTCTATCAAACAAACATCATGTTTTCATGTATTCTTGTTTGAGCCTCTGCCACACAGAACTCCATTATAATTGTATTTCTGTAAACATGTTTTATCTTCTTTCTTTTTTATTCAAACTGAGAAACCAAGTGGAAAGTATTGTCTGTGATAATCAACAGCAAGCTGCAGATACTGTCCATCTAGGGGCATTTTCTTAGAGGAGGGAAAAGAGATGGCAACATCAGCAGATACAGTTTCAGAGAGAGTCAGCGTCTTATTTGACTCCCTTTAAACTCATTGTGTTCTCATTGAGCTCCTAGCATGGGGTGAATGTGAGGAGTGAATGTGACCATCATGACTCCCGCTGGGTTTAGTGAGGATTGGTTTGAATTATAGTCTGAAAAGGTGACTAAAAATAACACTAGCCAAACAAGAATTGGTACTAACAAATAAGTACTACTTGAAATAAGTTTTTACTCTGTAAAATGTACTTTATTCTACTTATGTTTACAGGGACAGTGCACATTAACAAGCAGTAAATGCAGTAAATGTGCAATTCAATGACAATACATAAAGTAAATTTATTTGAGACTAATGAATGGAAATCTTGGAGCATGATCACCATTGCTTATTTTTTTAACAATGATTTGAAAGTTTATGATTTGCAACGATTTGTAAGTACTTTGTAAGTTTGCAGTTATTGTAAGTTTGCGGTGAATGAGTGGTTGGTTTAGTGGTTGGTTTAGTTTCTTCTGTGAATAGGTGGCATAATCCATGCATAATAATAATAAATAGATAAATAACAATAAAAAATCCCATTGGCATCACAAAAACTTAAAAAAAAACACATGCATCATAGAAACTAGGGATGTCCAGATCCGATCACGTGATCGGAAATCGGGCCCGATCACGTGGTTTCAGACTCGATCGGAATCGGACTTTACCTCCCCATCCCCCAGGACTCGGATATAGTATTAGGGGTGCAACGGTTCTCGGTAAAAAAAATCGAACCGTACGGTTCTCCACTTACGGTACGCACTTGCACCGCGGCCCATCTCGAATGACGACGCATCTATTGGTTAATATGGTTTGTTTAAAATAGCAACGTGGAAAACAGACAGAGTTCAGATAATGTATGTTTCAGTCGATGGATGCGCAAAACGTTACAACAACGATAATCAGAAAGCGTGGACAAAACAGTCACTCTTTGTAAACTGTTAACTGCAAGTGCCGTCTGCTGTAATGTCCAGTCATTTACGCCGTCATCACCCGGGTGTTGATAGCGCATGAGCGCAGGTGAGACCTGAACAGCACACGTTTCTATCTGTGTTTAAACTAACTCATTTAAGCCTTGCTTATTTAAACCTTCAAGAACAAGACGCGAAAGAGAACTGTGAGAAGATTTTTGTGCGCTCATCTGAAGCGCGCACAAGCTTATTTCAGTCAGCGTGCAAATGAAATTCTTTTTCAAGTCTTGCGCTTCAGCGGACAAATTCATACAAAAATTATGTCAACATGCCCGTCTTAGTGAGTATCCTAGCAAACGTAGTCGGTTATGTCTTAAAGGAACACTCCACTTTTTTTGAAAATAGGCTCATTTTCCAATTCCCCTAGAGTTAAACAGTTGAGTTTTACCATTTTCGAATCCATTCAGCCGATCTCCGGTTCTGGCGGTACCACTTTTAGCATAGCTTAGCATAGTTCATTGAATCTGATTAGACCCTTAGCATCGCGCTTAAAAATGACTAAAGAGTTTTGATATTTTTCATATTTAAAACTTTACTCTTCTGTAGTTAAATCGTGTACTAAGACCGACAGAAAATGAAAAGTTGCGATTTTCTAGGCTGATATGGCTAGGAACTATACTCTCATTCCGGCGTAATAATCAAGGAACTTTGCTGCCGTATCATGGCTGCAGCAGTGCAATGATATTACGCAGCGTCTCTCACAAACGTCTCCATGGTTGCAAGGCACGTTCCCTGTGCAAGCAGGGGCTCACGGGCGCTGCGTAATATCATTGCACTGCTGCAGCCATGATACGGCAGCAAAGTTCCTTGATTATTACGCCTGAATGAGAGTATAGTTCCTAGCCATATCAGCCTAGAAAATCACTTTTTATTTTCCGTCGGTCTTAGTACACGATTTAACTACAGAAGAGTCAAGTTTTAAAAAGGAAAAATATCAAAACTCTTTGGTCATTTTTAAGCGCGATGCTAATGGTCTAATCAGATTCAATGAACTATGCTAAGCTATGCTAAGCTATGCTAAAAGTGGTACCGCCAGAACCGGAGATCGGCTGAATGGATTTGAAAACGGTAAAACTCAACTGTTTAACTCTAGGGGAGTTGGAAAATGAGCCTATTTTCAAAAAAAAGTGGAGTGTTCCTTTAAAGGTGCCCTAGATTCAAAAATTTAATTTATAGTTAAATAACAAGAGTTCAGTACATGGAAATGACATACAGTGAGTCTCAAACTCCATTGTTTCCTCCTTCTTATATAAATCTCATTTGTTTAAAAGACCTCAGAAGAACAGGCGAATCTCAACATAATACCGTCTGTTACGTAACAGTCGGGGTGTACGCCCCCAATATTTGCATATGCCAGCCCATGTTCCCAACATCATGAAAGGCATTAGACAAGGGCAGCCAGTATTAACGTCTGGATCTGTGCAGAGCTGAATCAACAGACTAGGTAAGCAAGCAAGGACAATAGCAAAAAATGGCAGATGGAGCAATAATAACTGACATGATTCATGATAACATGATATTTTTAGTGATATTTGTAAATTGTCTTTCTAAATGTTTCGTTAGCATGTTTTGCTAATGTAGCCTACTGTTAAATGTGGTTAAAGTTACCATCGTTTCTTACTGTATTCACGGAGACAAGAGCCGTCGCTATTTTCATTTTTAAACACTTGCAGTCTGTATAATGCATAAACACAACTTCATTCTTTATAAATCTCTCCAACAGTGTAGCATTAACCGTTAGCGACGGAGCATAGCCTCAAACACATTGCAGAATCAATGTAAACATCAAAATAAACACTGTACTTACTCGATTAGACATCCTGCATGACGAACACTTTGTAAAGATCCATTTTAAGGGTTATATTAGCTGTTTGAACTTTTTTTATGTTGTTTAAGGCAAGCGCGAGCTCTTGGGGCGTGGAGCACCAGATTTAAAGGGCCACACCGGCTTATTTATAATGATGCCCCAAAATAGGCAGTTAAAAAAATAATAATAATAAAAAAAAAAAAATCTATGGGGTATTTTGAGCTGAAACTTCACAGACACATTCAGGGGACACCTTAGACTTATATTACATCTTTTAAAAAAAAGTTCTAGGGCACCTTTAAGTGAAACGTATATTAGTCGAGAAAGACAGCGCATGTGTAACAGTATATGTAATGGATCGTGCGTGTCTTAAAGGGAAAAAAAAAAAAACTATTCCTGCTGCCAGTTTTTAATGTTAAATCAAACAACAAATAACAAAGAAATCACTCACTGCTCTTGACTGAATAGTTTTTGTAACTTCAATAATGATTAATCATTATTTATTTTATACAGTAAAGATAATATGCAGTAATATTTTATATTACTATTTGATTACTGTTAGATACCTGAAAAACCTGAAAAGCACTGTTTCTGGATCCTGGATCTGTTTTTTCGCTCTTCCTTATTCTTTTTTATGTATTATAGAAGTATCGGATCGGGACTCGGTATCGGTAGATACTCAAAATCAAATGACTCGGACTCGGACTCGAGGGCAAAAAAACCTGATCAGGACATCCCTAATAGAAACAGTAAAATAAGTTAATAAATCATAAAAAGCCTGGGTAAAAAGGTAGGTCTTAAGACGGGATGTAAAAGTATGCAGACTGTCACTATTACGGATATTGAGAGGGAGAGAGTTCCATATACGAGGGGCTGTATGGCAAAAGTTCTAGCTTCTATGGTAGTTAAGCGTGACACAAGAGAGAGTGAGAGTGAAGATCTTAAAGTGCGTGAAGGGGTGTAAATATGAAGAAGATCAGTAAGATACGTAGGAGCGAGACATGAAGTGTGAAGCGCCTTGAATGTGAGAAGCAGAATTTTGAAATCAATTCGATATTTCACTGGTAGCCAGTGAAGTCGCTGGAGAGTTGGTGAAATGTGCATAGTAGAAGGGGTTCTAGTAAGAACACGAGCCGCAAAGTTCTGAACCAACTGAAGTTTATAGAGAAGTTTGGAAGGAAGACCAGTTAGAAGAGCACTGAAATAATCAATATGTGAAGTAACCAGTGCATGGATGACAATTGCAGCATTGTGCATTGTGAGGGAAGGACAGAGACGATTAATATTATGCAGATGGAAGTATGTAGTATGTGTAATATTATTAAAGGTGCCCTAGAATTGAAAATTGAATTTACCTCGGCATAGATTAATAATTTCTGTTCTGTACATGGAAATGACTCAACAGTGAATCTCAAACACCATTGTTTCCTCTTTCTCATGTAAATTTGATTTGTGCAAAAGAACAGGCGAATCTCAACATAACGCTGACTGTGACGCAACAGTCGGGATCATTAATATGTACGTTAATATGTATATAATCTGAAATACAAAGACAGGAGCTGATCCATTGTGTAATGTCATCACACAAGTGAGTTGTAATGTTTTTGCGAGCACATAAATCACTGTATCACTATACCTGCAGACATTTGTACTTCACAATCAATGCAAGTAGTGTGCAGGTTATTGATATATAGATTAAATAAGAGAGGCCCCAAAATGGACCCCTGGGGTATACCAACTCTACATCGAAATGATTAACCTTATTATCCAAACTCTCCAGGGCAGAGTTACCCAAAAGCTTAGGCTTACAATGCTTTTGGGAAACACAGCCCATATTTGTTCCGTACACTTATTTGTCTTGGAAATGATGTTGACATCTTTGTAATAAGAACACCATGGTCTAAAAATTATGGCTCCAAGAACTCCCCCCTTGTCCAGTTTAAGAAAACACTTTATGTTTATATATTTATGGTTCTACAGCCAAATTGTTTGAGGTTTAATCCACATGGACTGTTGTGAAGATGGATGGTTGTTCTGCCCTACACCATTGACAGGTAGTATACTAATGGGTATATAATTACACAACTCTAAAAGATCTCCAGCATTAAAAATTGGTGTTATTATAGCAGTCTTCCATGCCCTTGGGAAACTCATCGTATTGATAGACCTATTAATGTCATCTGTAATTAGACCAGACAAACAATCACTAAATGGTTTGTGTCAAGTCTATACACTTTTGTAACTCCATATTAACCTTACATTTATTAAAATGTCACTACTTCATTGATTCTACAAAGTATGATTTGAAAAATACAGCTATTTGACTTGTGTCTTGTGGGAAATTCTCAAAAAAAGTTGTTATTTGTTTTATTAGTTGTTATTTATTATTTTATTTAACAGGTTAAGAGATAATGAGTGATACCACCATATTTTTGAGAATGAGAATATATAATATGATGTACTGTAATAATAGTTTTCTAGTTGTATGCACTCTTTTAGCATTGTTTATGCACTGATGATCATCTCTGTTCACCATCACATTCAAATCCCACAGATTGCATGTACACATTCAAAAATGTCCAAAATTGACATTTGTCAGTTACATTTTTTTTTGTCCAAAGGCCTTAATATTAATAAAAACACATATATGACATCCAAAGTATGTAAGGTAGCACAACTACATCTCTTTTATTGAATCCAAAAGGTTTTAATATTTTTTTTTTATATATATATTGCAACATATAAATGTATTTTAAAGATTTTGAAGTGTAAAAAGGTAATTTGGTTTAACCGTCCAATACAAGACCAGTACAGGCCAATATATATATATATATATATATATATATATATATATATATATATATATATATATATATAAAGTGTATATATATTATTTTTTATTTTTATTCTGGCATGAATAAAAACATTATATATATATATATATTATATAACATTATATATATATATTCATGTCTCGCTCCTACGTATCTTACTGATCTTCTTCATATTTACACCCCTTCACGCACTTTAAGATCTTCACTCTCACTCTCTCTTGTGTCACGCTTAACTACCATAGAAGCTAGAACTTTTGCCATACAGCCCCTCGTATATGGAACTCTCTCCCTCTCAATATCCGTAATAGTGACAGTCTGCATACTTTTACATCCCGTCTTAAGACCTACCTACTAAGGGAAGTGGTTAAAACTGTACAAACAAGCGTGGTAATATGTAACATATACAAGATGGTGCTACATTAAGCCAATGTCGGCTGACTTCCAGGGGTGGAAAAAACCCCCTAGGAGAAAAACCCAGCGTGCTAGCACTGGGAAAAAAGTCCTAGGAGGGAAAAAACCCCTTGGAAGATATATATATGTAAATGTATATGGAGATCAAAATCTGAATTGTACATTTTTATAATAGAGATTAAAAATCGATTATATATAAATATATGTAAGCGGATACAGGGATTAAAAATCTGAATTATAGATGCAGCCAGAATTGGATCTTTAGGCCCATTGTCTCCTGGGCTACGTTGAAGTCAGGTCCAGACGCAGGTTCTCCATCTGATCTGGATACGGCCTGGATCCAGCACCCGGCAAACCTCAGGATAAGCAGAGAGACAGATATTAGCGTAGATGCCATTCTTATTCTGATGTACAGGTATATCTAGTGTTATAGGAAATGTTCTCGGTTCCGGCCGACCTAATTATTGCAGCGTAACAATCCTTTAACGGATTTGAAAAATGTTAATGTATTGATAATGTGTTATGTGTATGCAAGAGCAAAGAGATGTGTTTTTAGTCTAGATTTAAACTGACAGAGTGTGTCTGCTTCCCGAACAATGCTAGGAAGATTGTTCCAGAGTTTAGGTGCTAAATAGGAAAAGGATCTGCCGCCTTCAGTTGATTTTGATATTCTGGGTATTATCAACTGGCCTAAATTCTGAGATCGCAATAAACGTGAAGGACTATAATGCATTAAGAGCTCACTTAGGTACTGGGGAGCTAAACCATTTAGAGCTTTATAAGTAAGTAGCAAGATTTTAAAATCTATACAATGTTTAATAGGGAGCCAATGTAATGTTGACAGAACTGGGCTAATATGGTCATACTTTCTGGTTCTAGTAAGAACTCTAGCTGCCGCATTTTGGACCAACTGTAGTTTGTTTAAAAGCCGAGCAGAACAACCACCCAGTAGAGCGTTACAATAATCTAGTCTTGAGGTCATGAATGCATGAACCAACTGTTCCGCATTTGTCATTGAGAGCATATGTCGTAATTTAGATATATTTTTTAGATGGAAGAAGGCGGTTTTACAGATACTAGAAACATGACTTTCAAATGAAAGATTGGTATCAAAGAGCACACCCAGGTTCCTAACTGAGGACGAAGGTTTAATGGAGCACCCGTCAAGTGTTAGAGAGTATTCAAGGTTTTTTCGTGAGGAAGTTTTTGGTCCAAAGATTAGGATATCAGTTTTTTCTGAATTTAATAATAAGAAATTTCTTGTCATCCAGTTTTTAATGTCAGCTATGCATTCTGTTAGTTTTGTGAATTTGTAGGTTTCATCAGGGCGCGAGGAAATATAGAGCTGAGTATCGTCAGCGTAGCAGTGAAAACTAACACCATGCTTCCTAATTATCTCTCCTAAGGGCAGCATGTACAGAGTGAAAAGCAACGGTCCTAATACTGAGCCTTGTGGTACCCCATATTTAACCTGTGATCGATACGACATCTCTTCATTAACTACCACAGACTGATAACGGTCAGATAAGTATGATTTGAACCATGCCAAAGCAATTCCACTAATGCCAATATAGTTTTCAAGTCTTTTTAAAAGAATGTTATGATCGATAGTGTCAAAAGCAGCACTGAGATCTAATAACACTAATAGAGAAATACAGCCACGATCGGATGATAGGAGTAGATCGTTTGTAACTCTAACGAGAGCAGTCTCAGTACTATGGTATGGTCTAAATCCTGACTGGAAATCCTCACAGATTCCATTTCTTTCTAAAAAGGAACACAGTTGTGTTGAAACTGCCTTTTCTAGTATCTTTGACAGAAAAGGTAGATTCGAGATTGGCCTGTAATTTACTAAATCTCTCGGATCTAGTTGAGGTTTTTTAATAAGAGGTTTGATAATAGCCTGCTTAAAGGTTTTTGGTACGTGTCCTAGTGTTAAAGATGAATTAATTATATCAAGAAGTGGACCTACGACCTCTGGAAGCATTTCTCTCAGTAGTTTAGTCGGCATTGGGTCTAACATACATGTCGTTGATTTTGATGATTTGATAAGTTTAGATAATTCTTCCTCTCCTATAGCGGCGAATGATTCTAGTTTTACCTCAGGGACACTACAGTGCACTGTCTGAAGAGAAACTGTAGACGGTTGCATGTTTATAATTTTCTCTCTAATATTATCAATCTTGCAAGTAAAGAAGTTCATAAAGTCATTACTGCTGTGCTCTATGGAAACGTCAGCAGTTGAATCTCTGTTTCTAGTTAATTTAGCCACTGTGTCAAATAAATACCTAGGATTATGTTTGTTTTCTATTAAGAGATTTGAAAAATAAGTAGATCTAGCATTTCTTATGGCTGTTCTGTACTCAATCATTTTTTCTTTCCACGAAAGGCGAAAAACTTCTAGTTTTGTTTTCTTCCAACTACGTTCAGCTTTTCTAACAGCTCGTTTTAGAGCCCGAGTGTGCTCATCATACCACGGCGTTGGATTAGTTTCCTTAATCTTCTTTAGACGTAAAGGAGCGACCGCATCTAATGTGCTGGAAAAGAGAGAGCCAATAGTTTCTGTTGCAGCATCGAGTTCTTCTAAGTTGTCAGGTATACTAAGGCGATGAAACTGCTCGGGGAGATTATTTATAAAGCAATCTTTAGTGGCAGACGTGAT
The DNA here is from genome assembly GCF_024489055.1 of Chanodichthys erythropterus. Classification (NCBI taxonomy): domain Eukaryota; kingdom Metazoa; phylum Chordata; class Actinopteri; order Cypriniformes; family Xenocyprididae; genus Chanodichthys; species Chanodichthys erythropterus. Next base: position 32,033,256 of record NC_090239.1, read on the forward strand.
TGTTCTACAATATTTATGGCTAGGTGGTGGTTTTGTAGCCTTGGCTAATTGTATTATACACGAGACTAAATAATGATCTGATATATCATCGCTCTGCTGTAGAATTTCAACAGCATCAATATTTATTCCATGCGACAGTATTAGATCTAGGGTATGATTACGACAATGAGTGGGTCCTGACACGTGTTGTCTAACTCCAATAGAGTTTAAAATATCTGCAAATGCCAATCCAAATGCGTCTTTATTATTATCTACATGGATATAAAAATCACCAACAACAAGGACTTTATCCGCAGCCAGTACTAACTCTGATAGAAACTCAGCAAATTCTTTGATAAAGTCAGTATGGTGCCCTGGTGGCCTGTATACAGTAGCCAGCACAAATGTCAACTTACATAATGTTACATAAAGCACCATCACTTCAAAGGAATTATATTTGAAATTCTTTTGAATGATTCTGAATATATTACTATAAATTACAGCAACACCTCCCCCTTTGCCTTTCTGTCGAGGATTGTGTCGATAATCATAACCTTGAGGACTAGATTCATTTAAAGTAATGTAATCATCTGGTTTTAGCCAGGTTTCTGTCAAACACAGCAAGTCTAGTTTATTGTCTGTGATAATTTCATTTACAATAAGTGCTTTTGAAGAAATAGATCTAATATTCAGTAACCCAAGCTTTATCATTTGTTTATCTGATTTATCTGTGATTTTCATTTTTTGAACATCAATTAAATTTTTACCCTTAAAAGGTTTCGGAAGTTTTTTGTATTTACTAGTTCGAGGTACAGACACAGTCTCTATGTGATAATATCTAGGTGAAAGTGTTTCTATGTGCTGTGAATTATCTGAGTTCTGTGACGTGAGGCGGCTAGCAGACGGTCGGTTTAGCCAGTTTGTCTGCGTCCTGATCTGGGCCCTGGTTTGTCATGTTTCAGCTCTAAGACTATTTGCCAAATTTCTAGAGAGAAGAGCAGCACCATCCTGGGAGGGATGAATACCATCTCTTTTCAACAGATCAGGTCTGCCCCAAAAGCTTTTCCAATTGTCTATGAAACCTATATTATTCTGCGCACACCACTTAGACAGCCAGCCATTGAGCGATGATGACCTGCTAACTATCTCATCACTCCGACGAACAGGAAGAGGGCCAGAACAAATTACTTTTGCTGACATTGAATTTGCGAGTTCACACACCTCTTTAATGTTAATTTTAGTGATCTCCGACTGGCGAAGTCGAACATCATTTGTGCCGACGTGGATAATGATTTTAGAATATTTACGTTTAGCATTAGCCAGCACTTTTAAATTTGCTTTGATGTCAGGTGCTCTGGCCCCCGGCAAACATGTGACTATGGTGGCTGGTGTCTCTATTTTCACATTCCGTGTAATAGAATCGCCAATTACTAGGGCACTTTCAACAGGATTCTCAGTGGGTGCGTCACTGAGTGGGGAGAACCTGTTTGATGTTCTAATCGGAACGGAAGAGTGGTGTTTGTTCTTGCCATTATGCCGCCTCACAGTCACCCAGTTAGCCTGCTGCGTGGCTTCTACAACCGGAACCGAATGTGTAGTGTTTACTAGGCTAGTCGCATCCAAAGCAGTATCTAAGGCCCTTTCATTCTCACTATCCTCAATTAAAGTTTGGATGCGTGTCTCTAATTCTGAGATTCTCTCTGTCAGCCTGACAATATCCCTGCATTTATCACATGTGTAAGTCTCACTGCTGACAGAAAGAGCTAAGCTGTACATGTTGCATTTACTACACATGATAATCGTCGGACATGACTGACCGTGTGTTTGATGAACGCCGTCCGAAAAACTGCAACGCACACGGGACTCGCTGGCTGGATGTCTCGGTCGCTTGCCGGTGCCTGGGGCGAGGGTGATGTGCGGGACGCTGTACCTCGCGGTGGATCGATGAATGCCGGGCAGCAACGTCTCCACAGCTTCCCGATCTGGCGTGGACAGATCAGAATAACATACATCGGATAAATCCGCCATTCAATCGACAAGGAAGGTTGGTTTAGAGGAAAAAAAGAAAGTAGATGGTAGCTAGCAGGCTATGGCTAACACTAGGTGATTACGCTGGTGGATTGCTAGTAATAAATCGTTCCGTTTAGTAATACTATGCAATAGGTTAAGTAATCTAGTGAAAAATAAGAAAGTTATATTATGTGAATAGGAATAAAGAGAAGGATTTAGGATAAACACCACGAAGCTCCGAGCGTAGATCAGACAGCTGGCAGGCAGCAGCGTTGAGCAGCGTTCATATATATATATAAAAACATTATATATCAATATAGTGCAAAATTGTATTAAAATTATGTGTAGAAGTCATTGAGAATGTCCGGAAAAATTAATTTCATTGATGTCTTTCAGAGTAACCAATATAAACCATTTTGGACCAAGTCATGCGGTCAATATCATGTGACAGGATGTGACATCATTCAGACACCTGCAAAGGACCACATGGTCCTGAAGCAAAGTAAGTAACTCTTAGTAACTCGGTAATCAGGGAACCGGCTTTACTGACGAAATGCGTGTGACAATCGCATGCGATATATCGCCCAGCCCTAGTAACTCTCTTTTAACTATTTGAAAAAATCATGTTTTCACTTGCTCATACGTATGTCCCAAAACATCTGGTTATTCGGTAAAACCGCTATAAAACATGGAAAATGTTGTAATATTTTAAAAACTTGTACTAAATATAAAATGTTTGATTGTCCTTTTGCTACCTAGCAAGCAAGCTAACTATCTATCTAGCTAGATATCAGCCTGTTAGCATTGTTTGAAAATATTCAGTATAACCAAAAGTTTCATTCGGTAAAACAGAAATTTTGGACTTTTTCGGTGACAAATTTTGTCCATCTTGTGAAAAATGACAAAAGAAGTGGTAATTGATTATAAAAACCACATAACAGACCTGCAAACTTGTCACTTTTAGGTGACAATCACCTTTTTCTTGGTCATTTGGGTCATTTATGTGAATCGCACCCCCCACCCCCCACGACAGTGTCACCTTTTTTACTCTGAGGAGTTTGCAGGTCTGACATAATCTCATTGTTAACACTTAATAAAACTTCAAAATTAATTATATCTCCATTGTGTTTTTTTACACTTTTAAAAACCTTATTCGTCAATGACCCATATGCCATTGGCTCTGAGGTACCTTGCGATTGACTTCAGCATGCCACATTTTGGATGTATTGTTTTGAATGAGATGTGACTTGCCTTGAAAGCTACCTGTGTTGTACTGTTTTATAATTAATTTCCATAATAATCTGTGCATGGCAAGTAACATGCACAAGTTTAAATCCAATGTAGCAACCTTGGCAAATACCACTAAAAACAAAATACATCAACATCATGGTTTATTTATACAATGCTCAAAATACTTGGACCGTTGAAGCTAAATTCAGAACATGATGTGAACACTGTAACTTTTTTTGCCCATCAGTACCTGAGACTTACCTCGGGATGTAATAGTTGCATAACCTCAGTCAGGAGCACGTTGGGTTTACAGGGCTTTCTTTAACCAGAGGAGGTTCTTTTCTCCTCCTTCCACTGAAGTGGGTTGGGTAAAGAAGGAGAGGTAAAGAGACAATTTAAGACTAATTTAATGGAGGCATACCCCCTCCTCTCTCTATGTCTCTCTCTAACTCATCCTCATGCAGTATTAACCACACTCTTTCTTGCACTAATCACCTTCTTCATCATAGCTGTGCTTTTGCTTTGGGCTCCCCAGTGAGGGGCTGGAACCCAAGCAGGCTCCCTGTGGTCTGCTGGGATAAATTTAGCTCCCAATACATCAACGGCTGTAGCCAGAAGCAGTGACAACTGACCGGATCGCTTTGCCAGGGCAATGTTAGATTGTTTCATCAATTAGCTATTGGCTAGTGCTGTGGTCATTAGAGAAAGTCCATAAAACACAGACACCCACCCCTTAGCTATGCAGATGTAGAGTAAAGTGGGTTGAGGGGGTGGAGAAATTAAGTTTCTCAGTGAAAGCAAGTGAATCTAACTTAAGTTAAAACCATAGGGGTAATCTCCATAGGGAGAACTTTGGAGTTGTCTAATATATTTAAACCACATACCCTGAAACTAATGCACATGCTTCACCGAGACTATGCACAGTCGGTGACGTGTTGAATATTAAGGAGGGAATTCGCTACGAATGAATTGTGCTCACCGATGGAATTATTTTAACACTAAAGGAATCATGTAAATTAGATACTGGTGCCCGAAAAAGATTCAACACTTGTGGTGAAGCATAATTTGCATACTGCAAAGCCCAATCTAATGAAAAAAAAGAGACATTTTTTTTTCAAAAATTATATTACATTGTTCTTGCACATATTGCAGCTGTTCCAAAGTGAAATGTCCAGTGAGTGGTGTTAAAACAAAATTCAATTTTCTCAACAACAACAACAACAACAAAAGATGCACATGACAGTGGCAACATTTTATTATACTGGTTCTTGAACATGTGATGGCAGCCTGGAAATTAAATGTCCAGTGAGTGGTGCCAAAAAGTTAAAGCTCTATTTATTTTGAAATCATGAATACTGAACCCTACCTTAATCCTAACCAATATTGTGAACAAAAGCTGTGAGATACAAAACTGTGAAATAAAAATTTGCAATCTCTGAAGCAACTACAATATTTGTTAGCTTGCTTTGATGACACTTTGAACTCATCAGTCGTGTCGTGCCATGTTTCACATAATTCCCAAAACACTTGCTTTTTTGAGATGTCATAGGACAACGTTAACTGCAACAGTCAAATAAAACTGTCTATAATGCACAATTAAAGGGTTAGTTCACCCAAAATTGAAAATTCTGTCATGAGTTACTCACCCTCATGTCGTTTCACACCCGTAAGACCTTCGTTCATCTTCAGAATACAAATTAAGATATTTTTGATAAAATCCATGAGGCCTCCATTGCCAGCAAGATAATTAACACTTTCAGATGCCCAGAAAGCTACTAAAGACATATTTAAAACATGTGACTACAGTGGTTCAACCTTAATGTTATGAAGTGACGGGAATACTTTTTGTACACCAAAAAAACCCCAAAACGACTTTATTCAACAATATCTAGTGATGGGCAATTTCAAAACACTGCTTCATGAAGCTTTAAAGCTTTACGAATCTTTTGTTTCGAATCAGTGGTTCGAGCATGTATCAAATTGCCAAAGTCATGTGATTTCAGTAAACAAGGCTTCGTTATGTCATAAGTGTTTCGAAATTTCAATGGTTCACCACTAGGGGCGTGACTTTAGCAGTTTGATATACGCTCCGAATCACTGATTCGAAAACAAAAGCTTCAAAGCTTCATGAAGCAGTGTTTTGACATCGCCCATCACTAGATATTGTTGAATAAAGTCGTTATTTTGTTTTGTTGGCACACAAAAAGTATTCTCATTGCTTCATAACATAAGGTTGAACCACTGTAGTCACATGAACTGTTTTAAATATCTCTTTAGTAGCCTTCTGGGCATCTGAAAGTGTTAATTATCTTGCTGGAAATGGAGGCCTCACTAAGCCATTAGATTTTATCAAAAATATCTTAATTTGTGTTCCGAAGATGAACGAAGGTCTTACGGGTTCGGAATGACATGAGGGTGAGTAATTAATGACAGAATTTTCATTTTTGGGTGAACTAACCCTTTAACATCAAAAGAAATTGCGCTATATGGCTTCAGTATTTAAATCGTGTGTAATCAGCACAGATTTTGTGGGTTTTCATAAAATTACCCGATTTACACAATTCAAAAAACAACTTGTGCAAATAAATGCTGCAAATAGTGTCTCTAAAATGTGTCTTGGACACATAGTTTTACTGCTGGTCCTACTGTGTTTTCCCCTAATGCCAACCTCATACAGTATAAATGTCAGCTCTTGCTTACTTTGTGACCCAGCCTGTCATTTGTGCAAGCTCAAAAGAAAACTCCTTTCATGCCACTGAGTTCTCCACCGTGGCTGAGACAAGACTTTGAACATCAGAGCTCACTATCAGGCCGCTCTGGCTGCAGTCTGGGGGATCATGCAGTAGAACTGTTCCTGGCAGCCAATGGACAGCAGGGAGATGTAGTAAGGGACACAACCACCAGAGGACACTCTTACCACCTGCAAACATGTGTTGCTATAGATGCAGCAATTACCTCAATGTTCAGAAGCTAAAGGGTGGTGTATAAACTTCTGCGTTCAGAAACATTTTGCCAACTAGTTTAGGTGGAAAGGCACCATGGTATAAAAAACATGGCTGCGTCAAGAGATTTTTTCTGTCATTTGTGATTGTAGCTTGTCAGATTGTATGATATGATGCCAGTGAGATGTTGGGGAAAAGTCAAGGCAGACTGTATGACATCAACTGTCTTTTATGTCAGACTGCACAACATCAACATTTTCCAAGCTTAAGACTGAGTCACAATGACAGCATTGACTGGGCATTCTGACAGCCTTATTTCAACACTTTATACTGAAATGGTACTGCACAAACCCAAGAAAGCCTTTGTGTCAATGGTGGTAATGCTTTCACTGGAAAATAATGGCATTGAGTGTCTGGATTCTGTTTTGACTGGGTAAAAAAAAAAAAAAAAATGTATGGACTGCTTTTTTCTTCAGAGTGCGCATGAGTGAAGTACACTATTAACATGATATTTGTGTTGCACCTCATATAGACAAGATAACTTATTTACTGAATTTATCTTATCTGCATACACACCTATGGCTGTACTTCTATTGCATTGAAGGTGCAGTCACACTTAAGACAGTTAAAAGACAGTAAATCTTTGCTTAATCTATACTCTACCTCTATTTGAAAAGTGCCAAAAATAAATGATGAAGGGATTGTAAGACAATTTTAATATGATCTTTAATTAATTTTAATGAGTAAGTGTTTTATTTTGATTGCAAAACTAAGCAATTTGAAATCTGTTATTTTCAGTGTGTGATTTGAAACAAAACAAGCAAACCCATACATGAAGGAGAATGTGATCACTGAAATTTTAATATAGACATTTGGACAATAGAAATGCAGTGTAATTCATATAAAATGGACAGCAAACATACAGTAAATATTTGTCTGAAAATAAATAATTGATCTTTTTTTTAGACAATGAACTTATTGACTATAAATTTATTTATACAATTAACATGAGGTATTAAGTCAACATTTTGAGCGCATTTCAGCCATTCCATCTCAGTCCAGTATAAACCATAATGTCATGCACATTTTACTTGCCTGCTTGTGTATCCCCTCCGGTTATACTTACCCCGCTCCAGCATTTCCGGGCGCTCTAACAAGGATGCTAAAGACTTCAGCCTTTAGCGTAAGTCGCTAGTGTGCATCTTGAGGCCAGGGGAGTGAGCTTTACTCACACAGCTCTAAATAGCTTGCTTGCATTACACTCACCCCTCCCCTCCCCCAAACCTCACTCCCATCCAGGTCACGGCACCAGTGTAAACCCTCTGGTTCTACGCATCCCGCTCCAAGCAGGATTCAAACTGACATTTCAGGCATGGTAATCTGGCGCTCTAAAAAAAAACATTAAAGACCACGGGCTGGATGCACCAGCTGGATGTAAAAAAGTTGGGTTTAAGCTCTACACTGGACTTAGTTACTGTATGTCAAGCTTTCCGATGAATATTTACACCTGTTGCACCATCTAAAACTACGACTAGGCACAGGTACAGTTAAGCCAAGTTCAGACTGCACGATTTTAGCCCCGATTTTGGCTCGCCGACAGGTTTTGAGAAATCGCAGAGAAATGCCCTAAATCACAGGCAAATCTGTGCTTTTTCACGCGAGTGACAATCACGCAGTGTGAATTAGCAAAGACGCGATCTGAGAGAATCGAACATGAGATATTTGTCATGCTAAATATCTGGACCTGTCGGCGAGTCAAAATCCTGCAGTGTGAAAAGTGTTCTGACTGAAAACTACATCGGCAATGACCGACAGCCAATGAGAGAGCAAGATGCATATCAGCAGGGAGTTCGGGGAGGAGTTATAGACCAAAATATCAGCAAGCATGGCTTTGTTTCAGATAAACATTACAATTTTATCAAACAGAAACAAAACACAAACATTTGCTTGACCATCCGCAACAGCAGCACATTGAAAAGTTATGTATTTACCTCCAACTCTCATTGCAGAACACACAATCCGTGTTCCTCACGTCTCCCCAAACATTTCCTCCTCTATTCTTTTCTTTTTCTTGTTTTCGCTGCAAATCAGCGCCAGGCAATTCGTATCGCAAGCTTTTTGTGGGCTACCGTTTTTAATAATAATAATAACTTGCACGCGTGATATCGCGTTGTTTCCTTGTCACATCTCGCGTGTGTTTGGTTGTGAAATGTAGTGCGCGTGCCAGACAGAGTTGTCGGTGATTCTTCCAAGTCATGCAATGTGAAACCTTCTGTCGCCGATCCATCGGTCAGTGTGAACACAGCGGCGACTGAATGCTGGCCAAGATAGTCATGCAGTGTGAAAAGAACAGTGACCCGACTACTTTGAAAATCATGCAGTCTGAACTCTGCTTTAGCGTAGACGATGTGCTTACACGCTGACATGTTCTACAGCACTGTTAGTTGAGTTGTTACTATGTTCGCGTTACTATGGTTACAAATTTGAATTTATTGGCTCCAAAAAAAGATGAAAAATAGACGAAAAAAAGCTAATTAAATTACTTAGATTGTGGAACAAGAAAAATGATTGAGCTATTCAGTAAGTATACGCAACCTGCTGAAACAAAACCTCTCAATAAATTCTCTGTCTCCATATATATATAGCATCTAGGGCAGGGGTCGGCAATTAAGTTTGGCATCGGGCCAAAAAAAATGTTTGCCACTAGATGGTGGGCCAGAACATAGTCAAAGGATAATTTAAATTAATTGATGAAAAATGCAACTAGAATTGCCTGTGACAGACAGTTACAGTGTCTTTTGTAACTGGTATTGAACTGTTACTCAATGTTATGAAGCGACGAGAATACTTTTTGTACGCAAAAACAAAACAAACAAAACACGCGTGTGATGCTGCAGCAGGAGCCGGCCAATAATGTGGCAACGTACTGACGACACATTATAATTTTATTCTCTCGCTTCATAAAATTATGTTTGAACCACTACAGCCACATCAACTGTTTTAATGATGTCTTTAGTACTTTCCTTTACCTTGAAAGTGGTTTTATAGTGATTAGTGATTATATTGCTGTCTATACCTCTCAGATTTCATCAAAATATCTTAATTTATGTTTCGAAGATTGTACAGGTGTGGAACAACATGAGGGTGAGTAATTAATGATAGAATTTTCATTTTTGGGTGAACTAACCCTTTAATAGCTAGTAAAACTGTTGACCTGCCAATTATAATCATTACCTAAAATTATAACAATATTAATACAATACTGTTCAACTCAGAAGAATCTGTAATGCATGTGTTAGTATGCAGGAAGGAAAACGTACATCACCATCTGCAGTTGGAAATAGGAAATACATTACCCCAAAGCCCCCCACCCCCCAGCAAATCGCATCATGGTTATTAAAAAAACAAAAAAACAAAACAACCTCTGGTGCATAACAGCGATGTACATTCCATTTTTGTTTTATGTAATGTTACAATCATGTCCCCCTTTGTCCTGTCATGTCCTGTCACCTCTCTACTTCCCCATCCCTGTGCCTCCTTTCCCTTCCAGTTTGTGGTCTATAACATGATGTTCAACGGCTCAACAACATTTTGCTCTTATCCAACACACGCTCTCGAATGGCCTTTATCCCTTTTGTATTCACGATGCCGTCTCATGGAATAATTTATGTGTCCCATCACCTCTCGTGTGGGTACAGTGCCTCTGAGCTACTTCTGGACAGGATGGGTTTCTGCATCTGACAGCGAGAGCTATTTGAAGTGGATGATTGATGCCTGCCGGCATTGGCGGTTTTGTGAGCCGGGCGGGAGAGGGTGATGTTTTCAGAAAGGCACATGCTGGTATGATTTGAATCTATAAGGGGCCGTTGGGTTGCTTCAGAGATCCAATGCAGTGTGAGAGCGATGATGCGCTGTCATTACGTGCTCAGTATCCCTCTTCTCATGTTGGTTACCATGTGATTGAGCTCTCTTGCTCACTCTTCTGAACATAAGAGTCTCTGTTTTGCATACTGTGCTTCAATACAAAAGATCAAACTCACTTTGTATTGTAGATATGTATGTCAATTAGTTCTATAAAGTGGTGGGGATTGTGGCGCCGGAATGAGGTTTGATGAGTGGATTGTAGGTGGGGTGCACAGGCCTGCTGATTGTGACCTCATGAAGAGAAAGGAAGAACTCATGAATATTAATTAGGTTGTTCTCAAATTTTCTCCATGATCTTTTGTTTGCTTTTATAAATATGTAATGTTTTTTTTTTTTTTTTTTTTGGACATTAGTTAACAGGTAACTTATGACATATTTAAATTAAATTCAAAGTCACATCTGTCATTGTTGGTCCCAAGGTTTTGCATTTGACAGATGCATGGATCAGCAATAGTGTACCAATAATAACTTGTAGGCAGTGCTGTAAGTAAGCAATAAGGGACGAGATAGGGATGTGCCTGAAGCCGGATACCATATTTGGAAAAGAAATGACGTGTACTATGGAGCCCCTAAAAGGAATAAAAGGAATACACATGAGATGGGAGGAAAAAATATATTTCTTTCTTTCTTTCTTTCTTTCTTTCTTTCTTTCTTTCTTTCTTTCTTTCTTTCTTTCTTTCTTTCTTTCTTTCTATATATATATATATATATATATATATGTTTTTTCTTGCAATTAGATAGTTGGGTAATTATAATGTAAATAATTTGCTAGCATCAGGAAGCTGCTGTTTATATGCGGAGTATTGAAATCGCTTTTGACTTTCACTTTCGAGATTCGCAATCACACGTGCTGTGTACTATATATTAGCGTCAGTACTTATTACACATTTCACAAGATTAGATATTTGTCAGTGACGCTCAGGAACTGCAAACCATTCACCACTGTCCTATCATCCATCTGTCCTTACTCTCTTTACGTGGTAGGTGACATCTGTTGTACTACAAAGTAACATGCTCCTGCTAGCAAACGATTAACCATTCCCTTTCGGAGCTCCATAGACTTTTTTTTTTTTTCCCGTCCCTTTCCGAATACGGATTTAGTATTTGGGCACACCCCTACTACGAGAGGCTGTGCTGTATCGTGAACAAGTCATGGGCGTTGAAGGGCGTTGTTAGGCACGGCGCAAAGCAACCCCTTGAGCCGTGACTTATTCACGATACAGCCTCGAGCACCTTATTGCTTTTATAAAACAGTTACCACGCAATACAAATATTAAAGCAAAAAATAGCATCTTTCATGAATTAAATTCTTATTAAAAGCCTTACTTCTGCAGGAAAAAAATAGACCGTTAACAAGAACAGAAGTTACATTATTACGCAATTAGATGGCGATGTCTTTATGAGCAAGTTCATTACCTGCATTCAGATTCATAATTTTCCTTTAGGTCACTCCTATGTTCATAATAAAAAATCTGTTTAAATGTCCGATGTATTATCTTGTCCTTTTAACAGTTACGGGTTTTCCCGTGACTGACAGCGCTAGGCAAAGCATTTATCAGTTGAGTCTTTTTCCGTGTTCACAACAATTCAGTCTTTTCAGTCTTTGCTACTGACTGACACATTCATAAAGACAGTTTTTGCCGCCATCTAATGGTGTAATAATGTAACTTCTGTCAGGGACTATTTTTTTCGGTGGAAGGAAGGCTTTTAGTGAAAGTTTACTTCATGAAAGATGTATTGATCCATATTTTTGACTTTAATATTTGTATTGTGTGGTAACCGTTTTATAAAAGCAGTAAGGTACTCAAGGCTAGTGCTGTATCATGAATAAGTCATGGCTGAAGGGGTTGCAGGCCTAACAACGCCCTTCACCCGTGACTTATTCACGATACAGCACAGCCTCTCGTACCTCATTGCTTACTTAGGAGTTTTTATTTTCTGCTAGAATACATTTACATGAATTAAAGTTCCAAAACCACAATATTTTTCTAATACTGTACATTTCTGCAGAACCTCTTTTCACCCTCTGACTGAAATGCCCTATTTTAGTTACTGTCTCTTTAAAGCCCGCCTTTCCACAAAGCCCAGGCTGCTCTGATTAGTCAGCTGTCCCAGTCTGTTGTGATCGGTCAAATGCTTAGAGCATGTGTCGGAAATTTTTCGCCTCTTATCATAATCAGGTTTCGGCTCCCTAGGCTTCATGAGCAGCTGTATTATCATGAGAACAGTATTATATCTATGGTAGCTATGGTGTCAGTATTGGAAGTCCATACAATGTTTCTCTTTTTTTGTTTGCCCTCACAGCGAGAGAAAGAAAAAAACTCTGCGACATAGAGAAATCACTTACCCATTTGTTCTTTGAGGCCGGGCCAAACCAGCCATTAGGCGGACGTTTACATGAACAAACAGCTGTATTACACACTAAAGGAAAGGTAAAATAATAATAACAAAAGCATAATAGGTGTCCTTTAAGTACGAGGGGATCCAGCAGGTTCTAACCCACTGAAATATAAATAATCTGTTGTTTTACTAAATCCTGCTATCTTGTTTTACTAAATTATGGTTGTTCGTCAGTGGACGTCTATCAGGATTGGAGACATTTGTTTGCATTTTGCTTTGTGATTTCACTGGAATGGATAGCAAGCCATGGAAAAGCAAAAGGGATGTAGAGAGCTGTGTGTGGGAGAGTCTATTGTCGCTGCTGCTTTTCGCTATGAATGACAAACAAATATCAAAGCATTCCAGCTCCAGATAACTTTTTATACCAGTACTTCTTGTTATACTTATTATAATACATACAAATGAAATGAAAACTGTACCAACTGTATTGGAGATACCTCCAGCCCAAAATGTTTGATCCTAAAATTCATATTTTACGACGATCTCAGGCTACATGATTTTTCATAAGACTTTCCTATTTTCGACAAGAACACAACATGTATTCTGGGGAAAACTGCCTTCATTGTTTTTATTTTTTTAGTAGGCTAATACACACACACACACACACACACACACACACACACACACACACACACACACACACACATATATATATATATATATATATATATATATATATATATATATATAGCAGTCAGTCTAGTATTAGTCTAATATCGCATTAAATCTGACATAGCATAAAGCAATTTATGATTACAAATAAATTATACAATCAAAAATAATTGTATAATCAAACACTCAGACTGTAAATGTTTTAAATTAAAGTAACTGATTAAATTAAAGACATTCAAATATGACATGCTGTGTTTCTACAAGGTTAAAAAAAATATGTTGGGAAAATTGCCTCTGGTTAAAAAAACAAAAAGGTAGCCTAATTTCTGACATTGATATGAATAGGCAGCATCTAATTTCTTGGAAAGTCTCATTTCTTTATTATGTATAAAAACATTTTCCCTATTGATCTGGCCAGATATCTTATTTGCACCAGTGTTCAAGAAGCTACTTTGCTTGCCAACACAGACTACTCACAATTTAAAGCATAGAATAGCTGCACTTTTGAAAAAAAAGCAGGTTTCTACATTACATTTTTATTATCTAATAAATATTAGTTGCACATGGGGTTAAATATTTGCCAAGGGATGTCCAGATTTTTCAATCCCAGTCTCATTCTAAAAACGTTCCTGTGGAAACATTTTTGCAAAACGAAAATTCATAGCGCCATGTACGTTTCGTGACAGTTTCAATGTGAAATGTCCACTGAGTGGTGCTAAAAGTGTGTTCAGTTTTTTTCCGAAACGGATGAACGTGAATATGGTAGGTTTTATTACGTTGGTTTTATACGTATCACCGCAGTTCTTATTTGAAATGTCCGTTGAGTGGCGCTAATGCTCCTTTACATTTAAAAATAACGTACCACAAACACTACACCTAAACCTACCCGATAGTGTTAACGAAAGCAAATGTGACATAAAAAGCATTTGTAATCATGCCATTTTAGCTTGTTTTTGATCTCTCATCTTTGAGCTCTTTTAACATGACTCGTCGTTCACGGGATTCGACCCAAGCCTTCCGCATCTTAAGTACAAGTCTGTATCAACTGAGCTACCGAGCAAACTTGTTATAAAAGCGAAACATATGGAGCTGGTTAAGTGATGCAAAGTCCAAAATGTATTTGTTTACAAATCGTGCACTATGGTAAAAGCGTTTTGAGAACATAACATACTATTGTGTAAGGAGATGTGAAAACAAGTCTTTATTAATTCATAATCTGACCCTGTAATCGTAACTGTGTATGAAAACGACAAAAGTGCTTGCTGTTTTACTGCCTCTAGTGTTCATTTCTGTTGGAAACTGCAGTGATATGTATGTATTGGCAAAGTCCCTTTAAGACAAGTCATTTCACTCGGCGGCCATCTTTGAAACGCCTCTCGGGAAACATCAAATTCTCCAAAATTGTTTGCCAACCTAATGATTACATTTCATATTTGAAATGAAATCTAACAACAACCGGCTCATAAATTTAGTTTCTAAACGCTCAAATCATGACAAAAAACGTTATTTTTCAGGCTAGATCAAGCTAATGCGCATGCGCAGACCTAATTGCGCTTTTCTTCGGAGGCGCGCGTCTGACTGTTTCTATAGAAACCGGCGCTTCTAACGGCCGCTGCAGTGACTCAATGACTTTACCAGTCGGCGATTGGCTCTTATTTAGAAGGCGGGACTTATTCCGCCATATTGCGCGTTACACTTTCTCCTATTCAAAACAATACGAGTGACACGTCTTGTGTTATTCTATAGTCTTTGGTATTGATACATATTTTGCGACTTGCAACAACGTTCCCACAAGTACGTCTTTCCATGAGACCAGGTTAGGTTGGATTTTTCACAGTTTTCCAATCCAGAGACAGAGAATGAGAGTGAAATGGTCGCCAAATAAAGCCATTTGGATCAAAAATTGGTCAGTGGGACCATGTGTCTATATTTCTGCAGTGAAAGTGACTGACTGATTGTGTGTGCAGCAGTAATTGTATAGCATGAGACAGGCGAGTAACATGCTGAGGAGGTGCAGGGGCCGTAATAGACGGATGAACAGGAGGAGAGGAATCGTGGGTCTAATGATGGTGTGGAATGATTCACAGGAGCACAGCTGGTGACAGAAAGAGAGGGCTTTTGAGAGATTTTGAGAGAAAAGGCAGTGAAAGATGAAAAGATATAAAAAAAAGTGAATGAGAGAATGAAAGAAGCCAAACAAGAACATTAGTAAGGAAAGATGCTGGACACATTCAGTCAACTGAAGTGTGTGAGTACACTTGCAATGAAATGAGAGGTGAGATAGGAACACCTTGAAAAGAAACACTGATGGGCTCTTTTCTAAAACTAGTGAGCTACCTTGCTGTCTCTCTTAATAGACAGCTTTCTTTTGAAGCATCCTAGCTGAAATGGAATCTTAAAAGTAACTTATTTGGAACTTTCTACATATAAAACAACTCATTTATGTTGTACAAATTAATGCTGTTCACAGGAGACTCAACTCATAATTTATTTTAATAGAGTTTGGCATTAGCATGTTGCTAAGTTAATGACACAATAAGCTAAGCTAATAATTTTAGCTTATTTTAAAGCTTGTTTTGTCTTATTTTAAATAATTTTTAAGGTCATCTTTAGGCCGCCTTGGAAGTTTGCTGTGGCCCCTTATGCCCCAGATTGGTCCCCTGCATTAATAGGCATAAAATAAAACATGGCACACATAAAAAAATAGCACACACAAATATTATATACAGTGGCATGAAAAAGTATGTGAACCCCTTGCAGAATCTGTGAAAATGAGAATTATTTTAATAAAATAAGAGGGATAATAAAAAAATGCATGTTATTTTTTTGTTTAGTACTGTCCTGAATAAGATATTTTACATAAAAGATGTTTGCATTTAGTTTACAAGACAAAACAATAGCTGAATGTATTAAAATAACCCCATTCATAAGTATGTGAGCCATTGATTCTCAATACTGTGTGTGGTTACCTGATGATCCACGACTTTTTTTTTTTTTTTTTTTTTGTGATACTTGTTCACGAGTCTATTGTTTGTCCTGAGCAGTTAAACTGAGCTCTGTTCTTCAGAAAATTCCTCCAGCTCCTGCAGATTCATCAGTTTTCAAGCATTTTTGCATATTTGAACCCTTTCTAGCAGTGGCTGTATGATTTTGACATCTGTGTTTTCATACTGAGGACAACTGAGGGACTCAAACACTATTAAAAAAGGTTTAAACATTCACTGATGCTCCAGAAGGAAACGCGATGCATTAAGAGTCGGGGTGTGGAAACTTTTGAACAGGATGAAGATCAATTTTTCTTATTTTGTTTAAATATCTTTTTTTTTTTTTTTTTCATTTAGTACTGCCCTTTAGAACCAACAGAAGATACTTGCATGTTTCCCGGCAGAAAAACTAAGTACAATTTACCCTGATATTTTAATTCAAAAGTTTTCACCCCTGTTTTTAGAGTCTGAACATCAGTTTCATTTTCAAGTATGTTTTTTTTTTTTTTTTTTCATAATTTGGAATGATGTTTATGACATCATGCAAAGTACAGATCAGATCAGTCACTGATCGATACGGGTTTTTCAATGTTCAGATCTGAAACAATTACATTATGGCAACCCCCAATCACTATTTATTGCCCTCAGCAGTCTGTTGACAAATGATGTTATCATTTTAAATTTTAATATAACAAATACATTAAATTATAGTTTACACAGTTACATAGTTTTTTTCACATATTATTAAGAGTAAATTAAATTTAAATTAAATAATACATATTGAATAAATTAATAAATTATACTTTTTAAAAAAAATAAACATGCTTAATTATTTATTTAGGTTTATAAAATACTGGTAAAAAAAGGTAACACTTTACATACTGTAGTAATAACAGTAAATTATGCATAATTACAAACAACTAGCCCTAAAACAAACCCTATTACTAAACATATCATATAGTAAGTGCATGTATATTACTCAGTATATAAATGTATAATTACTCTGTAATAAGCACACCTTAAAATAAAGTATAACCAAAATAATTAAAATGTTTAACAACATTGTCATATGAAGCAGTCAGTGATCACATTGACTTAATCTAAAGTGTCTGACTTAAAAAAGCATACAGTTCTTGGTTCTAAAAATAGCACATAATAGCTATACCCCCTCCCCTCAACAAGCTACACAACATTTCATGTTAAATATAAAGTAAAGCAATTTTTTGGGCAAATGAGGTTTCAACAATCCAAGACTTAATGTCAATATGGAATGACATGCATTTTAGCAGATGCTTTTATCATGCATTCCCTGGGAATTAAACCCATGACTTTGGAGTTGCTAGTGCCACACTCTACTGTTTGAGTGACATGAATGCATCTTATGCATTATGTACATCTTAGCAGTAGTGATGTTCATAACTGTTACTAGGACAACCATGCCTACTAGCAGCCAAATAGTTCAGTGGCTGGCTACATTCTGTGAGAAACTAGTAATGGAAAACTCCACTAATTGCCATTGAATAAAAGGCTTAGCTCTCTAAATTACAGATGTTACTTACAGTATTTTGAAGACAGATCATGTAAAGCACATGAGAAATGTTACCACCACTTTTGTTCCTATAGTCTACATTTGCTTTTGCCCAAATTCAATTGAATCCATTATTTTTTTCTACTTTATTTCTGAGATACCCTCATCAGGTTTTGTTTTGGATGAAAAGAATCTGTCGGATTCCAGAGCTGCTGCAATGTGGATAAGATTTTAATGAAGTGCCATTGTGCAGATGTGTGACATGTAGACATATCGCAGCAAATCACAGCTCGATAGACTTCACTTTTAAATAATAGAGTAATGCCATGTCTCTGTGGAACAGACCTTCCTCTGATATTGACATGGAGTGTGTGTGTGTAGCTGTCTGTAGGGTGAGGGGGTTACAGGAAGTGAGAAAAACAGACACCCTCAGACAGTCTGCCACTTCTGATGAAGGGCGTTTCAGCATGGCAGTTTTGTATTTGAGAGCAAATGTGTATCCACACTTTCCCAAATGATTCTACCCGCACTGAATTTTTCCCCCCGCAGAAGGTGGAATCATTAGAGAATAACACAGAGAACACTGCCAAATATAAAAATCAGAAAAGTGTAGTCTGCTTTGGTCTCAGCAGTTGGGGTGTGTGATTTCGTCATGCAGAGATCAAACCTGCTCCTGGCTACTCAGAGTCCACTATGAATACACTGCCTCGCTGCCATTTTTGCATTATTAAAATGAATGAATGCACAAATCTCAAACATCTGCAAATACATTTGTATTTTTGTTTTAATGGCTTATAGGTGTTGCCACATGGAGTTATGAAGAAAAATGTTGCAATATGTTTTCTTTAGTAGATGCATTGCATGTCTTAAGTTTGAATCGCTTTCTTTGCTTGCATACACTTATAAAAATAAAATGACTTTTATGGCATCTATGGCTCCATGAAGAACCTTTAACATTCAATTCACATTTATTTGTACAGCGCTTTTCAATATACATATAGTTTCAAAGCGGCTTTACAGAAAATACATGTGTCTACATTACAATTTAGAGTGATATGTTATCAGAGGTGACTATGTCCACATATAACAAATCACTCAGTTAGCTAACATCATGTACTAATTTTAGGCAGAAAAAAAAATATTATTACAAGTTGTGAACAATGATTACAATAAATATAAAATTTAGCATTGGTGCATGTTGAACATCCATGGAACCTTTGCATTCAATTAAAGGTTCTTTATAATGTAAGTTTTAGGTGGATTTTTAAAATGTCCTTCACACTAAGAAAAAAAAAAGTTTATTTGGGGAACCAAAAATGGTTATTCTGTTGCATTGCTGTGGAAACACCTTTTTAGAGCATTTATTTTTAGGAGTGTGCTATCGTTCATATAGTGTTGATTTACCCCAGTTAGTCCACCACACAATATGAAGTTTGATTGTAGAATTGTTGACTGAATATTGCTTAGTCAATCAATCAATCAATCAATCAATCAATCAATCAATCAATCAATCAACCAATCAATCAATCAATCAATCAATCAATCAATCAATCAATCAATCAATCAATCAATCAATCAATCAATCAATCAATCAATCAATCAATCAATCAATCAATCAATCAATCAACCAACCAACCAGTCAGTCAGTCAGTCAGTCAGTCAGTCA
The DNA here is from genome assembly GCF_024489055.1 of Chanodichthys erythropterus. Taxonomy (NCBI): domain Eukaryota; kingdom Metazoa; phylum Chordata; class Actinopteri; order Cypriniformes; family Xenocyprididae; genus Chanodichthys; species Chanodichthys erythropterus. Next base: position 32,052,531 of record NC_090239.1, read on the forward strand.
GTCAATCAATCAATCAATCCTCATGTTAACAGAGAATACTTGCAGAGAATGAGCCCATTGCTACTTGATGGTTAACTGCAAGTAAGCCTTATGACAAAACAATTGTGAAAATCAGCTGAGATAATAATAAAGAATGGCTAATAAAAGAACAAATTGCTGTCAATGCGATGAACAGGTTATTAACCTCATTGAAATGGAGTGGACTGAAGTAGGTAGTGCATAAATGAAAGCCTTCAAAAGGTTCTGTGAAGGGGATTACGCATAAATGTCTTCAAGCCAATGTAGAAGATTGATAGTTGCTGTCTTTCAAGAATCGATTTCTGCTGAAGGGATCAACACCTGCCATTGATTTTAGGGTGTGCTAATTTTTTCTATTGCAGATTGTAGAATAAGTGGTGTTTGCTAAGGCAATCATTACTATTATTAATGCTTATACTTTTGGTGTTTTCTTCACTGTATAACTGTCTTGCTTCATTTGTGCTACAGGTGTAAACAAAATCTCAAATCATGTGACACATTGAAGAGAGGTGTGCAATTATTTTTCTAATTTTATTTTTAAGGGATATAATTTCATGAACACTTCGGGGTGGGGCTCTTTTGACTTGCCAGTAAGCATGTCTAAATAATTTAATAATTGTGAATAATTGTGAAGTCTGAGAGCCTTTATTAACATTGTTACAATAAAGATCTACTTTTTTTTCTTTTTTTTTCAAATGCAAAGTGGCTCACCTCTTCTCCTCCTCAGTCTTACAGAACCAAAACTCTGAAATCAACTGAAAAATGTAGTTAGACTAAGTCAGTAAAATTGTCTCAAAGGATTAATAAATAAAGATGTCAGTAACTAAGACATCATGACCTTGGCAACCCCCCCTTTTTTTTTTTCTTTTTTTTTTCCAAAATTTACAAAATGTATATAATAAGCAACAGGGTTGGATGTGATGCATTACTAAGTGATTAATTACTGTAATTTAATTACATTTCCCTTGAAAATTTAAAGGGATTACTCTTATTTTTTGTAATTTAATTACTTGATTACTTAGTACAGTTACTTCTGAACTTATGTAATTGCATTAAATACTATCCAGCATTAGCGTCAGTTCTGGTGGGTCACCTCAGTCAAGCTCGCATCAGCTGACTCCCAGGTGACTTACGTCTACCTATAAGAACACAACACCTATCATGGCATTCATATATAAAGATGCGTTCACGTGGCCTCGTAATTCATGTAGTTATGAGATTCTAGCTTGTAAAAAGTGTTCACGTCCTCATAGAGCTCGTAATTACAGCTTGTAAGCTGGGAGTTTTCTGAACTCTGCCACATGTACCACGTGGCCACTGTACCACCTGACCGCTGTAGATTCATTAGGCATTGATAGTGGTGCCATGGAAACGAGTGCCAAAGGATGTGAACAGCTCCGAATACAACGTTACATGTTGTCATCTCAAGATTTCGGTAAATACGAGGTGGCGTGAAGGCAGCATAAGCTCCTCAGTATTATCAGCAGCTATTGCATTTCTCAGGATCAAGTTAAATGGCGAATTCGACAGGCAAAACAGCATCATCTCACTAGAAATAGTGCAATCGGGAATTTAGCGAGAGGGATTCGTTCCCCACATGGATTTCACCTCTCATACACGCGAATTCGCCGCATTGATCATAAGCCGACTGATTGGAAATGACTGAGTTAGCATTGCTTCTCGAATCCCTGCAATAGACATGGACTCGCAGTTCAGATGGATCTGCACTCCCCGCATGAAGATGTGTTTCAAGAGAAGATCAAGCATCCACGTCACAGCCGTCACTCACGTCACTCTCCTTCATCTCTAAATGTTCCCACAACGCTAAGCTAAGTTCCTTTTAATGCTCATTGTTTTAAAGCTAACTCATGCTGTTGTTAAAGCTATGTTGCTTAGGCTTCTAGTCCTTCTCAGTAAATTTTTTTTTGCAAAGCTTTTGCGATCGTATTTGGCAATGTGAGCCACTGCCAAAGGTTAGTCACTTTGCATGGTGAGCCACTTTGCATATGAAAAGAAAAAAAAAAAGATCTTTATTGTAACAATGTTAATAAAGGCTCTCAGACTTCACAATTATTCACAATTATTAAATTATTTAGACATGCTTACTGGCAAGTCAAAAGAGCCCCACCCCAAAGTGTTCATGAAATTCTATCCCTTAAAAATAAAATTAGAAAAATAATTGCACTTATCTGTTGTCATTGGCTACAGGCTCGATCACTGCACACGCTTGTTGGGTCGTTTTTGATTTGTATAGCAACATACCTGTGGTCGGATCGACTTGGCGCTATACATCACAGATTCAAGCAGCTTTGCAGTAAAGACAGGAAAACTATGATTCATGGTGCAAACAGATTTTCTGCTGTGGCGCAGCACATAGTAAACATTGTTCTTCTTAAAGCTATAGTGCCATTGGAAAAACGCTCGTTCTTAAAACTACAGTTGCTTTTTGGAACAAGCTGTTCTTAAAGCTATATTTGCTACTGGAAAACACTCATTCTGAAAGGTCTAGTTGCTAGTGTAAATGCTCCTTCTTAAAGCTACAGTTGCTATTAAGAACAAGTTGTTCTTAAAGGTGCTAAAGAGGATGTTTTGTTTTATACATTTTTGCAATATTACTTGAAACTGTCTTTACTAACTAATAAAAGACTATTAGGTTCACTGAAAGGAATAATATTAATATACATCATCTGTGCACGAGGTAGAGCCTTAAAAACATCAGCCAATCGTTTACGTGATCATTGGGTAAACGATTGGCCCTCTGGCTTGTCAATCACTGCCATTACGTTCCTTGTGAGAGACATGTGCGGATTGGCCCTCTGGCTTGTCCATCACTGCCATGACGTTCCTTGCGCACTCCAGTAACTTTCCACAGGCGCCGCATGCAATGTTTTAGTCAGGAGAAATAACTGCAGTTTATGAGTTACCTGCGGTGAGTCCGACATAATGAATCCACTAACACGACACGGCGAATGCCGGTGGTAAACAAACACTCGTGTTCCAATACTCGTGGACGAGTTTTGGGAGGCGGTCCCTCAAAATGAGCTGTGAAGGAGTGGGGTTGTTCTTACGCATGCGCTCATTTCAAAAACTCACTAACAGTCTTTGGTTTCTCAGTCGTTGAAAACATCCTCTGTAGCACCTTTAAGGCTATCTAGTTGCTATGGAAGGCAAATGTATAAGAAAAAAAAAAAAAAAAGATTTTTACCGAAGCTTCTACTGTCATTGCTGCATACTACACGCACATACTGTGGTAAGTTTATTCAGGTAAATGCTATCTTAAGCTGATGTCTTAGACTTTATGATTTATGCTCTTTATGATATCTGATCATATTTCAACATTCTGTGTAAGTGTAGTGTTGTTTTTGGTGGCCTATTTTAGTTTTAGTCTAGTCTTTGTGTCAAGTGGTCATTTTAGTTTTTATTAGTTTTAGTCATGTTCATACTCTTTTTAGTCTAGTCAAGTTTCAGTCGACTAAAGGTCTGAGCATCTTAGTTTTATTTTAGTCAGAATTATCCATGACTATTTTCGTCTAGTTTTAGTCGATGAAAACTGATGACATTTTAGTCTAGTTTTAGTCGAAAAAAATGATGACATTTAGTCTAATTTTAGTCAATGAAAATTTTATTTTAGTCTCTTTTTAGTAATGCAATTCTATTTAACCCAGACAATATAGTATAGTACCTAGTAGTATAGATGAAACCAAAATTTTCTTTTAGCCAAACCCATTTCAATCAAGGTTATCTTATTATATTATTTTTACCTTATAGATAATACCTTTATAATGCTTTGAGATGTCTCTTAACCCTTTAAGACCTGAAGGCTTTTTTAGAGTTTTTTTTCTTTCTTTTTTTTTTTTCTGAGCGACACACAAAAAAGTAAAGACTCATAACTCCAAAACTATAGCAAGGAGAGTCAAAAGGTAGGTATCATTTGATAGAACACTTTTTTTAGAAAATATAAATTACATTACATTTGGACTGAAAAACTGCTGATAAAAGACAAATATATATATATACATTTTTTTATTTTTTTTGGTTTGACATGGAATAACTCAGGAAAGCAATACGATCAGAGAACAATTATGTTAGTATAGTTAAACAAAGTGTTATTAATTTTTTCGCAGCTTAGATGGCTCCCATGGACGGTAAACTCAGGTTTAAAAGGCACTTCTCAGCACTCATTAGAGTTTTTCAAAATGGTTAGATGCATTAAAAAAACAAGTTTCTAAGCTTTAAGATGATACCTATTTTGTGTTATTCCACGTTGAAAAAAACGAACATGGATGGGTCCAGGATCATTGGATACACACTGCATCCCGGAAAGATGAGACACGTTTTTTAAATAATTTCCTGTGTAATATCTTGTGAACAACACAATATATTATGTTGATTTTGGATTCTTTTTGTAAGAATCTGCTTTAAATAATGATGTGCATTTTCTATGATCTGTGCATTTTTCATACAATTATGAACAAGTGAAATCTACATATTTCCCTACATATCTTTCCCTTTCACAGTGTCAGACTTAACTTTGTTTGTTGTCATTTATGCTAAACTCACCGCAGCTGCACCTTCTATATAATGCTGCGAGTGGGGCTTGAAGAAGTGACGTCCCCTGTGTCTGCGCAGTGCGACCTGATGCAGCTCCTGAAGTGAGACACAGGGAACAGAAATACTGCAAAATAATAATAATAACGTAACTAAACAAGACAAAATGTTATAACATTTTGTCTCATCTCGTTTTGGTCAAGGAAAATTAAGAGACATTTTAGCATAATTTTTATTTTGTAAACCACATTTAGTCTCATTTTTATTAGTCAACAATATTGCATCATATGTTTAATTATAGTCATCGTCACATGACCAGCATTGACGTCACGTCTCATCTCGTTTTCGTCACGTGATAAATGATCGTTGACAACGATATTTAGTCATCATTTTTGTTGATGAAAGCAACATTAGTTAAGTGAGCAACTCTCTTTGGCTTAAAACTTATCAGAGTATTGTAACATGCTTGTCCTTAAATACAGAGGTCTCTTATTCAACCCTAACAACGTCGAAGCTTGATGGTCCTGTAAGGAGTGTGAAATCATGGGGGTCATCTTCACTTCCACAGCCAAAGGAATCAGCCCGACTGGAGCAGAAATCATGTTCATGACGAGGAAGCACTGTATTTCACTGCTTAACTGCACACTGCATCTAACTCAGAGCTATTGCTGTGGGTGTATGCTTCCCCTAGTTTAATACTCGTCTGTGATTTACAACATGCTTGTTGTATCAGATTGCTGCCGCTAGGGGTGTAAGCTTCCCCCCAATAGAGAGGGGGAAAAAAGTTATGTATTAGGTAATGGGTGTATGCTTCCCTGACTAGATTGCCGCAAGGGGTGTAAGCTTACCCCAATATATATATATATATATATATATATATATATATATATATATATATATATATATAGATAAACACAAAAAAAATCGCTAGTTAATACTAGTTTTATACTAGTCTGTGATTTATAACATGCTTGTTGTATCAGATTTGCTGCCGTTAGGGGTGTGAGCTTCCCCCATTTATACAAAAAGAAAGAAAGAAAGAAAAAAAAACTGCATTTTTAGGAAACATGGCATTCAGATTTTCGCACTCAGTTTGTGTTGGGGGATATCAGCATATTATTTGTTTTGGGGGGGTTTAGTACTGCTCTCCCTGCTCTTATCCATGCTAAGCTGTATGGATGCACAGGGAGTTCTTGCCCAGAACAGAACCATACCGCCAATACAAACTCTATGCATTATCAATCATATTTGATGATAGTGGTTCTGACAGAAATCCAGCGATGCATCAGTTCTGGCAGGTCACGTCAGTCAAGCTCCTATCAGCTGACTCCTATCAGCTGACTCCCAGATGTTGTATTCTATCGTATTCTATAGGAATATGACATCTATCATGGCATTCATATATAAGCTCCTCGGTATTATCAGCAGCTATTGCATTTCTCAGGAGCAAATTACCCTCCTCCATCCCCAGCTCCTCCTCTCTTCAGTCAGGATTGGTGACTTATTATTCCCCTGAATCAAACTATTCTTGAAATATGTGTACATGTTAAATTATGACATTTAATGATATCTGCATATATTGGTTCTGTTCTGTTTACCCTAGGGGGTTTATTGCTGCTCTCCCTGCTCTTATCCATGCTAGGCTGCTGTTGTGTCCAGTAGATGGTGTTGTAGGCTAGTTCTGATGCTGTGCCTAAAGAAAAAGAGAAATAGAGTAAAAGTGAGTTCATGGAAGAAACATGTCAGTGTCCATCTGTTCTGATTTAAGTTTAATCTGAGAGAATACTACATATTGGCGACAAGAATGGTGAGTGTCCCTGCCCCTCCACCTTTTCTTCAAAATGTAGGTGAGCCACCAATTCCTTTTGATACGTGGCAAAAGATTTTTTCTAACTACTTGGTGGTAATAAATGCTATGGGAAATGGCAACTCTACTACATTGTCTGGGCACCGAAGGTCAAAGACTTTTCTACACATTACAGGACACAGGTACAACATTTGATCATGCAATGGAAGCGCTTACAAAACATTTTGTTCTGAAACTGAACGTTGTTGAATGCCGACATATGTTTCGTCAAAGATCACAAAGAAATGATGAGACTGTACCTCAGTACATTTCTGCACTATGGGAGTTAGCGGTCCAGTGTCAGTACGGTGCTATGGAACAATAAATGCTGTGTGATCAGCTGGTGGAACAAGCGTGGCTGCCTGTAGATGGTCAGCTTTGTTACCAATATGACGTGGTGCACAGGGCTGGACACAAAAACTTTGTAGCCGACTGCTTGCCTAGAATGCCGTTAGAATCACAAGATCATGAGCAAAACGCTGAACCTGCATTGCTTGCTGAAATAGACACTGTGCAAGGCCCCATACCTCTCTCACTTTTGGAAGAACAAAGTGGATGCTGCCCTGAACTCGCTCGCCTAAAAACTCAATTGCAGAGTGGATTGCCAATGAAACAAAAAGATGTTCCTGTGGAGCTGCGTCCTTACTACCACTTACGACATGAACTTTCTGCTGAGGCTCCACTCCTTCTACATGGTTTTCGTGTCCTGGTACCGGTGTCACTTCACATTACACTAGTGCATCTTGCGAAGGACACCAGGGTATCGTGCGAACGAAACAACGGCTACGCAAGCTGTATTGGTGGCCGCACATGGATGCGATGGTCAGTGACCTCATAAAAACATGTACTGCCTGTCAAATGAATAAGTCAGCACACACACAGCCCCGATGCAGCCAGTGGAATTGCCACAAGGGCCTTTTCAAAAAGTAGCTGTTGATGTGGTAGGACCATTCGACACGGCTACACATGACTGTCATTATGCCATTACACTACTGGACTACTACAGTAAATGGTAACTTCAGTGTTCAATCGCGAAGGCAACCCTGCATACATTGTTACTGACAATGACAGTCAATTCTGCTCATCAACATTCCAGGATTTCTTGAAGGACAATGGCATTACACACATTCACACTAGTGTGTATCATGCTCAAGCAAATGGTGCTGTTGAACGTTTTAATAGCGTCCTCAAGAATTGCATCCAAACTGCTGTGCATCTACAGAGCGACACCACATGCAACTACTAACAAAACTCCTTTCGAATTGATGAGAGGGAGGCAAATGCGCACAAAACTGCACATCCTTCCTATGCAGACCACACTGGATTCTGCCATTAGGCAGTATGTCAAAGCCAAGCAAGAGAAAAGCAAGGCTTACACGGACGTTAAATGTAGTGCAAAAACTCTTTCCTTTTGACCAGGAGATAACCATTCCTTGTAAAGAAACCAGACTCAGAATTCCCAAAACCTCTCACGGTGAATAAACAAACAGGAGCAAGTACTTACCTTTTCAGTGATGGGAGACGTTGGAACGTGGTTCGTTTCTCCAGATGTGCTGGAAAGGTAAATGAGGATTCCTTTAATGACTCTCTAGCAGATCCAAAAACATGCCCAAGGAGTGTAAGGATTAAGAGGAGTCTGATATGGATGAAGGACTATGTAGCTTGAGAAGTAAAGAAAAGAAAGAAAGAATTGCCAGTTCACATTAAAGGCAAAAACAGTAAGAGTAATAAATAAATACAAAAATAGGGAGAATTTCAGTAGTATTTAAGTTGTTAATTGATGCTGTTTATGTTATGACTTATTTTGGAAGTTGTAGCATTTCTTCTCACAAAAGGGGGAATATGTTGTGTCCAGTTGATGGCGTTGTAGGCTGGTTCTGATGCTGTGCCTAAAGAAAAAGAGAAATGAGTAAAAGTGAGTTCATGGAAGAAACACGTTTCAGTGTCCATCTGATCTGATTTAAGTTTAATCTGAGAGAATACTACAGCTGCTTGGATGTGCAGGGAGTTCTTGCCCAGAACAGAACCATACTGCCAATACAAACTAAATGCATTATCAATCATATTTGATGATAGTGGTCCTGACAGACGTATAGACTATATAACAATTAATATAAAACAATATTTGCTTTAACATCAAAATTTAATGTCTAATGTTAAAATGAATGTTTTTAATGTCACCTTCTCCCTTTAATTTATTGTCATTTCAAGAATAATTAATGTACATCATAAATCCATCTTCCAAACCGTTTTTTGTCTTATTCTGAATTACTACAGAAGGCTTAAAATAAGCATTTATATTCAGACTATTTTAGACTGAGCGGGATGACAACCGCTGTGAAGTAGCCCAGTACGTGACTCATCAAACATAAACAGAAAGAAGGAGCTCCGGCTACAACGTTTTTCCACAAGAGGCATGCAGTTTTGTTTATTGACTGCTAGAGCGCCAAAAGCTACATAGTGTGCCTTTAACTACATGCCTATTTTCACATTGTAAAGACTTACTATATGTAGAGAGAATTTTTTTTCAGCGATTTGTTTGTGTATAGCACAGACTTTCCATATTGCTTTCATTCTACATTAGAAACAGATGTTGTTTGTCTCTCTAAACAAAAATGTCTCTATATAAGACTCTATTATAACCAATGTAAGTACACAGATACCTATAATTACTATCTATTACCACCATCAGGATAAATTGAAAGAAATGTCTCTTTCTATAATTGAAACATCTCCAAAACAATTTGGGAACAGCCGTATTCTCTGAAATCGACAGCCAAGCTAATTTCAGGCTTGTGAAATGTGATTATTGTTTCCACCTTCTACTGATTAAAGCCTGTGATGTGTGAAAAATTGTGTTGAAGTTGAATAAAAGCATACACAGATGCACTTTACATTCGAGAAAAAAGTGAAATACTTTAAGGTAACAAAAGTGCTGTGAACTGTCAGTACCGAGAGAGGAATTAAGGGCTAATTAACATATATTGTTGTTTAAGTTTTTCTTTCATTTCTGATGAAATGAGAACTGAACTCTCTGGCTAAATGCCCAAATTGAAGGGTCTGTGCAAATCCCAAGGCTACCTTGCTGCTCAGTTAGCCAATGACTTAACCAAGGGGGTGCAAAAATCTGTAAACCCAACAGGATGTGAGATATTTTGAATTTTCTCTGCAAAATTTTGGCATTTTTTGCCATTTCCACATGTTGTACTTTAACAAACTCCTCCTAGAGCTTTTATAAGATCGACATCATATTTGGTCAGACTAATCTAAAGGCCTTTGAGGCATTAAATTGTGAAGATCTACAGTTTTGGCTGAAGGGTGTGTCTAGTAAATTTATTAGAGTCCTGGCCTGAAGACATCTACATGGAAATATTCAGTTACAGTCAAAGTGCCACCTGTTGGCAGCAGGAAGTGTGGCTCGTTGAAATGACTTTGCCATAATTCTCCTGTATTCACCTGCTTATGTGCGTGACGCCTAGTTTTCCTAAGGCCAACGGGTGGCAGTGAGCCTGGGTGTGAGGGCCCTTTCATCGCTGCTTGCAGCTTTAATTTTTTGGTGTAATATTTACAGAAAATACTGTAAAAACACTACAGTAAAAATGTTAATTGGTTAATTGTGAGTAAAAGCTATGAATTACCATATAATTTACAGGAAAAAAAAAACAGTAAATGGACAAGATTATGATTATTTTTTTAACTAATTTTGTCTTCTTATTTTTATCAGTGATGTACATTAGTGTTTCGTGTTACATTTTCTGTGATTTAGTTTGTTTATATGTTTACTGCATTATTTTAGTGTCATGTGTGTTACCCTGATGTGTGATGTGTGATACCATTTGTCTTTGAATGTATGACCCTGTGCATGGTCTTTATGAGTATTGACCATGTTTTATGAACAGGCCAGTCTGATTGAAATCTGATTGACTTTCTATTGTGCCACTTGTATTATTGTGGTGGTTATCAGTATTTTAAAGTAAAAAGGCAGATTTTGATAGTTTAAGTAGTTATATTAACATTATATCACCTAATGAAATTCACGTTTATAAGTTATGACAAGTTTACACTACAGGATTTTAAGCCCGGTTTAAGCCCGATTTGCAAGTTAACGAGCTCACCGACAAGTCGGGCTGTGATCGGGGGAAAATCAGCGAGTGATTGGTGCTCGCCAGTCTTTATGTGTGAACTACTACAGACGCCAGAAAATATCTAGCATGCTAAATATCTGGAGCTGTTTGCCGACTCGATATCCTGTGGTGTCACATGTAACGATGCAACAGCCAATGAAATATACACTGATGTCTATGGAAGCAGCAATAACAATCCATTCAAATATAATTTGAATTATAATTATAAAGCTCATTCACTCTATTGAATTCACGTTATATATTAGATCAAGGTCATTTCATAGGTTTTTAAATGACAAAACACTTACTTGCACATATTTGAGAATTGGATCAGATAGTTGATGACGTCACTTGACAAGCATGACGTGACGTCATGGAAACAATAAAGGGAAATTTTCTAAAATAACAGTCGCCTTAATTCTGGGAGGTCAGCCAGAATGTTTTAAACTTATGCGTGAAAGAGTTATTTTAATTTTAATTAAATTTAATTCAAAATTTTGTCTAATTTCCTTCCAACATCTATTTTCAAATAAAGTCGTTGGGTGACAGTTTTTGTCAGCTCGTGTAGTGTGTAACCTCCTGTTGCAGATCATTTAGGTAGTGTCATGTAGTGTGAACACCACAACGACTTCAAGACTCCACAGCAAGTAACATAGTCTGAACAGCACAGCAATCTGCTGACGTTTCAAGTCCTGTAGTGTAAACTTGGCTTTATATATACAGGCATCCTGTATAACTGGAAACATTGTGTCAATATTTTTTTACTGTGGATTTCTGGCATCCACAGCTAATTATTTACCTGAATATCTTAGAAACAGGGGCATTTAATTAATAAAGAGGTAAATAATCCATAGTACAAAAATAAAACATATATATATATATATATATATAGATAGATAGATATTACAAAATATGACATTAAAGTGTGTATAAATCACAATTTTTTCTATAGTGAAACTGTCTAACAACAACATCAGTGATTAAAGCGTTTCTCTTGCCCCCCATAAGCCCATTGAGTTCAAGTGTGCTGTGGGTTTTGTGGCGGGTAACTGATAATGAATGGGGAAAAGTCACATGAGAGGAGGCAATGCCTCCATCGCTGTGAGTGGCCTATTGTGCTGTTCAAGCAACAAATCCCACCTCTTGTTTTTGTGCCCGTTCTGTATCCGCAAACTGGTCTGAAGGAATGACAAATGGTGATAATGGGACTCATTAAAAAGTAAACAACTCACCTATTTAGATATCACCTCTTTATGTCACATCACATTCAAACCTGAAATGATTGATCTGTGAGGGTTTTTTTCACCTGAGTGTTTACTGAGCTTTAATGCATGATGATCTAAATATAAGTTGACTAATAAAAAGAACGACTGAACAGCACTTCACAAATAAAATATAAATAGTGAGGACTTCTCATTTTAAAACACCACTTCATGTCTGTCACTGGACTTACTGGAAGCACAGACAGAAGATAAACTCAACAGCATGGGAATACAGAGAATGCAGGTTAGTATAGATGATGGATGACACAATGACAACACCTAACTTGATAATGACAGTTTTTGTTGGCAAGAAAGACAAGCACACAAGGAAACCAGATGGGAGAAAACACAATGGAGCAGATGATGGAGCAATCCAGGCATATCTAACAGGTTAGATCAATAGGGGAGTCTGAACAGTCTTTGGGCAAACAACAACAACAAGAGCAGACAAAGAGTGTGTGTGTAGGGTTTCTATGCTGTCCATCAAGAGCAGGTAATTGATGAACAGGTGTGTACAATCAGAATGTGGGAAAGAGTAAGCAGAGTGTGATGGGAGAGGTGGAGCCTGGTGTGACTGTGACAGATCCCCGCCTCCACAGGCTGCTTTCGAGGGACAGAGTCACCAACATTGTGACAGAGCCCAAAAACATGGTGCAGGACGAGTGGGGTGACTTGCGTGGAATGTGGAGAGAAGGATCGGAATTGAGGATATCAAACCCAGAGCCACCGAGGACCTCTCTTCTGGTCTGTACCCCTCCAAGTCGACAAAGTACTTGAGATGACCCCTCCAACGTTGAGAGTCCAAGATCTCATGGACTGCATGCATCCAATTATCCAGGAGCAGAGGAGGAGGATCATCACTAGCCAGCCAGGCAACAGAAAAGTGACATCACTACATGCATTCTACCTGCACGGTTCAACCGTGCTGAGAATTCTAGACTGAGAATGGTTTGCAATCATGCTGTGCCAAACCAAGCTTGAATGGAAATATAATTGGAACCATTCCTTACTATTCTTAGAACTGGTTGACCCGACTCTGGAAAAGCAGATTATCTTCTCTAGGAGGCCATAATTCCAGCAGACATGATGGAACAGTGCTTCTGTTCTCAGTGGCTGTGGGGAGGCCCTTCATCGGCACCAGACGACGGACCTTAGAGAATCTGTCGACCACGACCAGGAAGCATGTGTCTGATAACGGGAGATATGAAGCTCTAGCGCAAGTTCTGCCGGGAAGACTCAAATGTTACGTCACTTATTAATTCAGATCTAACCAATCATTATCTAACACTTGGAGTATAAAAGATTGGTACTTACACTTGTCTGAGTTCGCAGATGCTGACGCAAACTTTCACCTCCATCCTCCCCACCACCACCAGGATGGTCCCTGTCCATACTCCCCGGGGGTTGGCTACGCCCCTGCCTTCAGCTTCAGGCAGGAAATGCAAAGTCTCCAACCCTCAGGACGTGAGCTACGGACGGGGCCTACGCCAAAGATCATTAACCTTATATATTCTGCTTGCTGTTTGGTAATAAATATCAGTGTTCCGTTATCTTGCCTCCCGAGTCTTTCTGGTAGAACTGTTATAAAGTCCACCCCTAGTTGTGGCCAAGGATGATGAGTATGTGAATACTCATGAATACTCATACTCATTGCCCTGTAGAATCATGAGCTAGTAAGTTAATTACACACATTATTATACATTTATTTTGTTATACATATATGCAGGGTTTGAAATTAACACCCGCCAACCCGTCAAATGCGGGTAAAAATCAGCTGTTTGCTGTTAGTTAACAGAAAAGACATTATTATTTTCAAATGTCCTACAACTTTAGTGGACCCTGGCTTATCCTGAAACCGCAGGTTTGTTTTTTTACGCGTTGGTGTTCTTTGTAGGGGAGAGCAGGGGCGAAAATTTTTTAAAAAGTTATTCAGAAAAACGTAATTTTAAAAGATAATGTTTTAGACAGAGATATATTTTTGCTGTGGTCAGTAACTCACAAGTGTGGTCTATCAATACCAGATGGTATTTTGAACAACAACTTCAGCATAATTTCACTTTGAACATAAGTTGCACATTGTTACTTTTGAACCCTTCAGTTGGGGTGAAAGTAACACAATACAAGCTAGATTTTTTGTGTTACTCTTGTTTTTATTAAATATACCTGATTATGACCTTCTTACTATGTAACTTCAAGCATGTTTTTTTTTTCTTTATCTTTGAAAAAGCATTTTACTGTATTGATCTGTCCACCTAAAAAAAAAAAAAAAAATTAAAAGGATGAGTTTGAAAGAGGAAGGGAGGAGATGGCTGGATGACAGGATTTTGTTTAAATAAGAAATTAATAACAAATTAATGTATGAAATCCAGATTTTATATATATAAGCTGTGATGTAGTTAATCTGGTTTATTTATTTATTTTTTATTTTTTGGCTAGTAGAAGTTCTGAATGGCCAGTAACTTAAAAATGTAGTAGCCAAATTGGCCGGAGAGTTACAAAAATAATTTCAAAACTTGCATTTATGTGTCACACACACTCTGGACCCTGTCTGTACTCTCACTCTTTGCCACATGCTCTCTTTCCCCAGAGCACTGATTACACACACTTACAGCTCTTTAAATTATGTTTTATTAACAAAGTTCAGGAGGAGCACGTTTAGATAATTTACGCAATCAGCACGAGAGGTGGTATACATAAAGCTGACTAAACGCTGGTTCACACTGTGCGATTTTGGCCACGATTTGGTTGTCTGAGACAAATTTTGCAATTCCAAAAAGATTCCTATAATCCTAGCCTAAAATCTGTAGTCTTTGATCGCTAGTTTGACATGTTCACAGACAGCCGGTTAATGACCGTTGTGATCAAATTTTACCTCCAACGAAATTCTGGCAGTGTCAGAAGGTTTGGCGCACAATCATCCAGTGTGACTTCTCCTAAGACGGATGTCAAATTTTTCAAGACAAGCCATGACCAAAATAAACGATAGAGATGTCTTTGTTAGCCACCATTTCAGTCACGTGTGTAATGCAGCTCACTGTCATCAAACGTGTATGGGTTGATAATGTAAAACTCCAGACAACAAGTTTTCATGCACACGTCCGTTTTTAATGCGTCTTGACTGTCGTACAGTCTGACATAAATGACAGCTGAGATCCCACAGCGTGACATGAGGATCATGTTCGAAACGTCTGACAAGCAACAATCGTAAAGGACTATTACAAATAGCACAGTGTGCACTCAGCTTTACTTCGGTTCCAGGACAGTCTGACACCATCCCTCCTCCACCCCAACTTCTCACTCTCGATTATTCCTATCCCAGCCAGGAATGGGGGTAGTACTCTGGGTTTGGGGCAAATTCCGAGCTCTGAGCCCTTGCCTTGGACACCGTGCCAATACACATATTCCATACCCCATCTGATTAGATGTAAGAGTGAATGGCTCAGTTGGACTATAACAAAAGCCCCATGCTGACACTCAGTCTTGGTCTGGTCTTTAATGTTGTTGTATGTTGATATGGATGTTGTTTTAGTTTGTGGACTCACCTCTGGATTTATTTCACTTAAAAGGACTTACCTGTGTTTTTCCATGTTTGTTTGAGCTGGAATCTTAGATGTATTTATGCCTGCTATTCTCAGGAAGACTAGTGACTGTGTTTCTTAGAAATTTTGTGATATATTAAATTATTTACCAGAACTTTTTTTTTTTTTTTTTTTTCATGACGATCTGAGAGTGGATGTCCACTGTTTGTTTGTGAATTAGTCCTGTGAAAAGAAAGAAGAATGCTTGCATTATTCACCTGAATCTTCTATACATTCTGTGTTTGTTGCTTGTTCAGTTATCCTGATTATTTAACATACTGTGTGATCTGCCTACTTTCTTACCAGATGAAGGTCAAGAGTAAACTTCCAGTTTCTGGCCTAAAAAAAGCAACCACTCATCACCTCAGCCAGCATGGTGGGTGGCAGCAGAGTATTGTGTGGATACTTCTTAGACTGTGAGAAGTCAGGACCTAGAGAAAATTGGTCTGAGCCAAGCACAAAGAGGTCTGTGCTTGAAAAGCCAAACTTCAGATTTCACCAGCAGGACAATTCCGGAGTAGCTTCCAGACATCTCTGAGTGTTCTCAAGTGGCTAACCAAAGCCTGGATGTGAAGTCCATAGAAATGTCTGACTTGACCTAAAGATTGCAGCTCTTAGACAATCTGTCAGGACCTGAGTGAATATGAAAAGAATGTAAGAAGCTGCCCAGTTCCAGGTGGGCAGATATGCTACGCATTTCACAGTTCTATATATTATTGTATAAAGGACCCAAATGCAGTGCAAATGAAAAGCTATTTGCATTTTATAATATAGCTCATCATTAAAAACATTCTACCTATAATTTATTTCATCTTTCATTAAAGATGTACTGTGGTGTCTGAGTTTAAAAACAATAAAAGTGTTCAGATTCTCAATCCTGATTGGATGAGACTCATTAAAATTTTACAGAATTTCAGGGATAATAATTTATTTTTATGTTATTGTTAAAAGTGTTTTTTTTTTTTTTTTTTTTTTTTCGAGGTTTTATGCAACTACTCGCATTCATTGTGCAAATGCTATTCACTTTTTGCCTGCATTTGTAAAAAAAAAACTGTCACACTACAGTGTCCAATTCAGTCCAGGTAAACAGTGGGAAAAAAAAAAAAAAAAACCTTGGTTGAAGTGTCTTGTTAGCATGCAAAGAGAACTTTTTCCCACTACAAAGGGAGACAGGCCATACTTTTCATGCAGTACTCGATAATAAGCCCTTGCATAACGTTCCAAAGACAACCAGAAATCGTCATTACGAGAGCTGTGATTCATTATTAGTGACAATGCTCCAATACAAGCCAATCCTCATTTTGTTAGCAAAGACCCTTGTTTTGTAAGACCCTGAATCTGAGTCTTACACATTGTATCTGCTAAAATAATAATAATAATAATAAAAACAAATCTTAATTTTAGCATGTTGCTACAGTATCTAAAAGAACATCTCACCTAAAATAAATGTTTAAATGCAAATGCTCATATAATTTGAACATGTTTCAAATGTTAAAATTACATCAGAAAAGAGTATGGAAGTAAAATAATGACAAAAGTTTTTGAAACAAAACAGCTTGTTGAATTGCACTTGATTTGAAAAAAATTGAAAAAAAAAAAAAGCATTGCATTAACTGTGCTTGCATTTTAATGCATTGCATTTTTAGAACATACATTTATATGGGCTGAAATTCAACATGGTTGAATACATTTTCATTATTAAAAATTCAATAATCTATATTCACCTTTCAGATTTCACTTCCAAAGTGAAGCAGCTGTTAACTCCCTCGGGTCGGCGGTCACGCCCGCGTTTTTTTTTTTTTTTCTAACCAGTGTGAAAGAGACTCAAAATACTCTGTCAATGTTGCACATACAATTAAGAGCTATACACCATTTTAATCTGTGGAATCTCTTCTTTTATTTGTGTACACTCAGAGTAAAAACAAAATGTTGTGCTTTTTGTAAAATAAAGAAAACTAACATGATGCGCAATCTCTCATCTCCCTCTGAACAAAGTCCAATCTGATAGTTCTCAGAAAATGAACTGTAACTTAGTGAAAACCAATGACAAAAAATTAGACTTGTGTCTAAAGAAACGTTGACATGTCAGGTTTTAAATCGTGTAAGTCAAATCGAAAACAAAAATTCTGCGTTTATGTAATCTGTATGAAAAGAGAGTCATGTCAGAAGTCCGTGATTCAGCTCATTATCCGCTAATGCAGCCACGCCCACGGAGCCAGTGCTTTTCAGACACAAATTCTGATTCAATACATGTATAAATCATCTCAATCGTGTATTTATTGTCTTGAAAAGTGTTTATCTGGATGTTAAAGCCATAGTTAGCGACCTCTAGCAGACATGCTGTTAGTTCCTGATTCCTGTTCTTCTTTATATGAATTTGTGGACTAAAGGTGCACAGAGCGCCCTCCGGCTGCAAGTATGAATTGAAAACACAGTATCCAGCGTTCATAGTGATGACAATAAATATTGAATAAAAATTACTACTCTGTATAGAAAATTGACATAAACATTAGAATCCATCAATATTTCTCTAAATGTGCATGCTTTTAAGCTAAAAGTCTATATGAAATTCCATAGAGGTAACATAACTGTTCAGACACTTTGCATCACAGAAATGCATTATATTTTAAAGAATATAATAGAATACCATTATTTTAAATTGTATTGTAATAATATTTCACAGTATTGCTGTTTTTTCTGTATGTTTGATTTACATTATGATGAGCTTTGAGACATGATCAACAGAGGGTTTTTTCACAACCTGTCTGAAAGAGCTCATTATTTATGCAGGTCATTAGAGCTCTTTATGCGATTCTTTTGTCTTCTCAGGTGTAAATGACCCATTATTCATGATGATTCACGCCTCCACGCATAATGTGTTTCTTGACCAAAGATGGTCAAGAAAATTTCTTTTTTTTTTTTAGAAAAATCTCTCTATTGTTTTATATGAACAAGCAAGCAGTATAATTTTTACCTCATTTTGAAGCAAAAACTCTAGTCTACAACCTCCAACACCCAGAAGTCTTGTGAACACAGATTTAATATTTCAGTGACTTCAGTTTTTTGTTTTTTTCCAATAACCACGCATTAACGTTATTCCTTTAAAAAACACAAACATGTACATACATGTTCCTCACATATTATTGTAGCCTAGTTTGTGCTGAATACAGTGTAATAACACTTTTTCCATTAATATGTTTATGAACAACTGAAAAAAGCACAAATGTCAGGGCATGTCAAAACTTCTCCAGGGCCCCAAAACTCCTCAGACCCCTGAGGGTTAAGGAAGACCAGAGCAACGGCTAGAGAGAGTCATTCATTCATTCATTAAAAAAAATGGATTTACAGAAATGAAGCAAGCAGTAAGTACAGTAAGAAAGTAAGGGCCAGTATATGTAGAAAAGCTGATAAAGACACAAAAGATATGTTTATGTTTAATTCAGTGTCTTCACGGTAACTTTCCCTGTGTGTAACATACATGTAAGCAGCCTTCTCTACCGCGATCGAGATTATAATGTTATTCCCCTCCCTGACGCTGATGTACAAATCAAATATTACATCTGAGGAAGCCACTGCTCTCGATTGCTTAGTTTCCTTAGCTTTATATTGCGGAGCTGTGCTACAGTATTGGGTTTCCCTCATATGTCATACTCCAGGATTCTAGTATGACGTATGAGGGAGTGCTTAACAGTGGCTTAATAGACTAATACAATGATATAAAAGACCAAACACACACCTTATTGCTGATGTAGGGTACAGGCAAGCAGATGCACTCAGAATATGAAAGTAAGTGAAATACTGGCATAAAGTTGGCTTGAAGTTGGATGTTTGAGATTCTCAAATGTAATAATATAAAGTTACATTTGTTTCTATACACATTTCTAATTTCAATAGTATTTGAAGAGAATGCCTTAAAACCATAAAACCAACTGTGCAGGTCACAGGTGTCAGGTATGATGCACACCTTTTAGATTTTTTTAATTTAATAAAATAAACTGTCAAATCATGCATAAATATTGCTATGTATTTCACTTACTGTATGCTCATACACAAAATATACCATAATACAAAGCGCAATAGCATTTGAAGACAGTGACTTACATGAACTTTTACAGTTGGTGTTATCACTAGCTGTCAGACTATGATGAACATTTTTAGATTTTTGTTATTTAATAAAATAAACTGTCAGATCATGTGTAAATATTGCTATTTTTCACTACTCTACGGGCTCATTCATTTGAATAAACATCAATAATCGTAAAAGTGTGCATCTTTTTTGACACCTAGATGAACACTTTACAGTTAGTTTTATGATTGTAAATCATTCTCTTCAAATGCTATTGAAGTTAGAAACATGTATACCAATGTCATATATAACTTTACAGACAGACCCTAAATTTGTGAATATCAAACAAGAACTAAAATTACAATACATTAAAATGCAAGCAATGCAATGCATATTTTTTTAGTGCAATTCAACAAGCTTTTTTGTTTCAAAAACGTTTGTCATTATTTTACTTCCATATAGTAGCAAGTACACTAGCAAACTATATGTTTCAAATAAACAGCAAACACATACAATTTAAGAATTTACTGCTCTTAAAAGTCACAAACCCACTTTATATCAAGTGTCTGTAACTACTAAGTACTACCATATAATACATTTGCCAAAATGCACTCATTGTGTATATTTTTATGTTGATTTATTTTTAAAGAAATGCCTGTATTTAATTAGCCTACATATATTCAATTCTGTAACAAAAAAAAAAAAAAAAAAACTACCCTACCCCTTCTAAACCTAACCATGACATTAAACCTGTCCTTAACCTTACTCACATTCCACCTCAGTAGCATCAAAACATTTTTACAATAAAACAATAAAAGTACATTGCACCATTCAGACTAACTGGAAGAAAAGCAGATAGGAAAAAGTAGGAATCATTTTCAGTTAAAACTCTTCCTGCAGAAGATATTCCCTCACACACAGACACACACATCTCAGTCTTGTAGTCTCAATCACTCTAAATTCACTCTAAATTAACAGGTTCCCTCCCCACAGGATGTGTTTCTTTGTTTTACACAGTGTTTACTATATACACAATTAACCCAATTATTCTACCTTGATATTTTAACTACAGTACATCCAGGTGACTGTCAACTTGCTGAGACACACACAAACAGTGACAGTCAGTAGTGATGCTGAGAGCCCACGCTAGCATTAGCGGTAATGAAACTGGCAGAGTGCTCGAAAAACAACTATCTTTACTTCAGCTGTGGGGTGCTACAGATGCACAATAATTAACTTCACAGTGAGGACAGCGGAAATGGAGGGCTTTGAAACTTGCAGCAACACACCTACCCACCCAGCCTCACAAACACACATTTTCAGTGTTATTTGGAAGACAAAAGCTTGTGCTAAACAGCCTGCAGGTCCTTTTTCCCCCTTGTTTTATGTGTGTGGCAAATTGAGTAAAACTGGTCACACTTATTGAGTAAAATTCATTTCCATATTTACTACTACATTCGATTAAACTTTGAGAGTCTGAATTTCCATCATTTTACTTGGAAAGGTGCAATAGGATGCCACTTGAATTTGGACTTCCACTTTGACAAAAAAGCACCATAAAAGAAGTCCATATAACTCATGAGGTGCATCATACTATCAAACCTGAAATGGTGCATCTTGTGGTGACACATTTGAATAATACATACAAATGAGATATGAGGGCTACTTCAGAGGGAAAGACATTTAGTGAAAAATGACTTTTAGTCTGTTTATCACACAAAGCTATATCAGAAAAAAAAAAAAAAAGCAAAATTTTACCAGGGGCTCTCAAGTCTCACGCATTGGGCGTGAGACACACGCATTTCAATCCGTTCACACGCTCACACGCCACACCTTGTATTTCTCACACAGAGAAATCTCCAGGATAATGCACAACAAGTTGCGCCGCTATTAGAGGAATCAAGCGAGTTCCCCATAGAGTAGAAGCTCGCTGAAGTAGTTAGCTACAGAGGAGGACATCTGTCAGTCACATTGATTCACATCTGGCTACAGACTGATCGTGATCGATGTGGGACCATATCCTATGAGTACAGTAAGTCATCTCATCAAATTGCTGGGGAATATTTGTGTCCAGGCAGCTGTAGGTTAGTTAACAGTTTGTCCAGAGTACTTTTACGTGAACTTGCCTGGCTAGTAGTGATGGGCATTTTTCCAAAATATTGTATTCGAATATTTGGGCTAGTAAAAAAAACGAATATTTGTGTATTTAAAGCTGCAGTCCACAACTTTTTTTGTGTTAAAAATGTACAAAAATTATATATTAAACCGTGTTTCTGTCTTATCCTGAATCATTACGGTACACTTATTATAAGTGTTTATATTCTGACTATTTCAGACTGGACTGGTAGGACTCGCCGCAGAGTATGTAACTTCGTGACTCGCCATAGACATACCATGAGACATACACGGAGAAAAGTAGCTCCGCCTAGAATGTTCCTCTGCAAGACGCGTGCAGTTCTGTTTATTAACCGCTAGAGGGCCAAAAATCGTGGACAGCAGCTTTAAATTACGATTATCTTGAGAAAATGAGAGACGTTTTTTATTTTTTATTCAAGTTGTCGTCACCATTTCTGAACAAACTTATGATTAGGTAATATACACAACAAGTTTGTGTTTTATCTTAAGGTTTTCATTCAGTTTAAAACAGTAAACAATATGTGTAAACAAAAAATATAGGCCTAAAGAACAAAAGCATTATAGGCTCAATCAGCGAGTGGGAAAAAACACTAGTAAAGCAGAGCGCGCCAGTTATCGTGCCGAACGTAACGTATATATAAGGTACACTAGAGTCGGAATATGGTTACCATGTTTATATTGTTTCACATTACAATGTTGAGGAAAAACAACAATATAATGTCTATGATTATATTACCATTATCTATCTCTCACACTCACACACTCACTCACTCACTCACTCACTCACTCACTCACTCACTCACTCACTCACTCACTCACTCACTCACTCACTCACACACAAAAATGCTGAATCAAATAAATATTTTTTTTATTTGTACGAATGTGTCATTTTTCATATCAGACCCCCGTCCCCACCCAAACCCCCGTTGCCGCCGAAATCTCACTCTGAACTCAGTTCAAAACTTGAGAGCCCTGATTTTACCTTTAGGGGTATAACATCTTGCCACTGTGGCAGAACCCTTTAAAAGGACAGCTTTGTATCTTATTTTACCCAATGGTTCAAAGGTGTACCTTAAAGGTGGACTCAGTATTATTTCAAATACACTGTTTGGAAGTTAGTCGGGCCGATACCAACAACAAACAATCAATCAGCAATAGGGGGCGTATAACGATCGAGGAGAGAGACGAGCATGAGGAAGATTTGAAAATAAGAAAGAAAAAAAAAATGCAGAACGAGAGATGGGACACAATACAAAACAGCTCAAAAGAATATCACTGGAAATTAAGGTTTATGACTGGGCAAATGCTTTAGGACCCGCGTTAATATTAGAAAAGCTTTCCAGCGCTGGATAGAGCTAAGTGGGAAGGCCTAAAAACAGACACGGAGGCTGCTTTGATCCCGCTTCACATGTGAGTAACTCTGCGTTTGAGTGTCTGGAGCTGCTGTGCTGTAGTCGATTAACAACAAACTCTTGTTTGTATTTACTCTTGTGTACTGTACGTTCATTTTTTGTGCTTCCTTGATGTTCATTCATCATCTGCGCTTTATTTTTCAAGAAGCATTTTGTTGCGCGTTAGCTGTTATAAACAGACACCCACTTGCATTGCGTGTGTAACACTGAGATAGTGATAGTGAGATTTTTGCAGTTAAACCACTGCACACTAACGACTGCTAGAGAATGAGGTGTTTAGCGTCATTGGTAGTGCATTTGCCTCACATGCCAGCAGTGATTGGGCTGAGGTTTGAGACCGACTCGGAGCTGGGTGGTTAGGATTGGAGTGTGAGTTTTGGAGGTGGAGCAATGAAAAGAGGTGTGGGTTTGTTTGGGTTGATTTCAAATATCAACAGTGTTCAACAACAAATTTGAAAAATTACAGCACCTTTAAAGGGTACATATTACAACTCTAGGGTAGTTATATACACAATTTTGGGTAGAAAAGGTACAAAGGTGTCCCTGTAAACTCCTGTTTTGTAAAAAAAAAAAAAAAAAAAATACTGTTGGGGGTCAAATTGATCTTGGTTTCTATGCAATTTTCTAAAAACAACAACAACAACAACAAAACACTATGAATAACACTGAAGATATTTGTAAAAATGTCTATTGTAGCTTGTCAGACAAAAAAAAAAAAAAAAAAAAAAAAGAAAGAAATATATAAGAGATTTAAGAACAATTCCCATCTATTTATATTGTGTTAGGGGCCAATATGAACCACAGCTGCACACACACAGCTTTTATTTTGTCATTAGTACATGTAGTGACTATATGCACACTGCATGTACAAATAGCATCTAACATTATTTGTACAGTTATTGCTATTTGTAAATAGCCTCTGCCTTTGTGTTATGTCTGGTTTTCTAACCCTTGTGAGGGTAAAATGTAGATCCTTTCCAAAACACATCTATGTGTTGCAACTTTGCAATATTCACCCAGTTTCAAGAAGAAACACATAGGTTAACCAGAGTTTCAAGCAGTTTGAAAATCAAATGTGGGTCAACCTGTTTTTGAACTTTTTTTTTCTTTTCCAGACAGTTTCAGATGGCATTGGAAGACTAATCTGGAACATTTTTATGATACGTTTAATGGCTCTTCTTTGTCCTTGCTACATCTTAACAGCATCCTTCTCCATCTACTTTCATTGTATGGAAAAGACAGTGTTAACATTCTGCTAATGGTTTCATTTTGTGTTCCATGGGTTTGAAATGACATGAGGATGAAATCACAGTATTGTTATTTATGGCTGAGCTATTTCTTAAAACAATAAAACATGACACATTTAGGAAAAATTTAAAGGATTAGTTCCCTTTCAAATGAAAATTAGCCCAAGCTTTACTCACCCTCAAGCCATCCTAGGTATATATGACTTTCTTCTTTCTGATACAACTGGAGATATATTAATAATTATCCTGATGCATCCAAGCTTTACAATGGCAGTGAATGGGACCAATGAGTATGAAACTGAAGAAAGTGCCTCCATCCACATCCATCCATCATAAACGTACTCCACATGGCTCCGGGGGGTTGATAAAGTCCTTCTGAAGCGAAGCGATGCATTTGTGTAAAAAAAAAAAAAAAAAAAATGAAGTAAAATATCCAGCTTCCACCAGACAGCCTTCCGTATTCAACTTATGAAGAAAGTGTAAAACTCTCGCAGTTCAAAAACCTTACGCTACTTCCTATACCTTCCCTATTCAACTCATGGAAAAAGCTTAGCTGACGCGACACCAGTTTCGTTTTTATCGTAAGTTGAATACAGAAGGCGATCTGGCGGAAGCTAAATATTTTACTTCATAACTTTATGATGGACGGATGTGGATGGAGGCACTTTCTTCACTTTCGTGAGGATATTTATTAATATATTCCCTATTGTGTTCATTAGAAAGAAGAAAATCATATACACCTACAGGTAGGATGGCTTGAGAGTGAGTAAAGCTTGGGCTAATTTGCATTTGAATGTGAACTAATCCTTTAATTAATCTAGACATTGACTAAAATTGCATTTATATACTTTTGTGATTTGAGGAATATAATAGTGGCCTAGTAGATTATGCAGGCTTGGCTATTTAGTTGCTTGGCAGCCTGGAGACAATCTTTCCGCTTGGTAACCATCCACTTGAAAAGGTCACTCATATGTGACCCTCACAATATGAGACATTATTGTGTCACTCCACACCTGTGACCAATATCTTGTGTGTGAGAGAGCACACTTCTTCAGAAGCAGTGGCATTAATGTATTTCATCTCTCTGCTCTTCCATGCTTATGTCAATTATACAGGCATAGCATTCTTATGCACTATCTCTCCCTGTGTTGCTGTTTCTGTCTCCTTCATTGATGTTGTTTCTCCTGCTTTGGATGGTTGGCAAAACTCTCAGCGGTCTAGGCTGAATGTATAGCGACAGTCAAAGAATAAACCAGCTTTGCTCAAAGAGTAGAGTCCTCTTTGTTAGTGCCTCCATTGCAACATGCTGGCCCACTGGGGGACAAAAACTCAAACGTCTCTGAAAATGCTTGTATATTTTTTGGAATGCAGCACAAAGCAGCTCCCAGTGCTGAAGCGCTGACATTTTCATGTAATCCAGATAGGATTAGGATATATGTTCTGACTGGCCATAATTACTCACACAGCATATATCTCTAAGGTAAACATCCTTGGCAGCTGAATTCATGAGCATAATAGGTAAAGGCAGCCCAGAGCATCTAATGGTTGTGTGATGTGTGTGAAGAAAAATATAGCTTTGAGGAGATAAAAGGTGAATCGCAGAGTGTGGATCAGCCCTGAGAAGTTAGTGGATCATACAAGGGAAATTAATTTCTGGATGACTCAATATTGATGACCAGTTCTTTGAAAGAGAGCGCGAGAGAGAAAAAAGTGAAAAGTGGAAGTGATGTCAGACAGTATAATCACCATCTCATTGCATCTCCAACCACACACACACCTCTGTATGAATAAAACTGAATAACTAAGTCGAAGTGACCCTAAAATAAATCTTGGATAAGACATTTTCTGTGCATATTAGTGAATTACACCCAATATGTCACAAGCTATTTTACACTCTCTCTTCTTTGACCTGAAACATAATTACCATTTCTTACTGCCATGCCCATTCATTTCCAGTGTTGAGGAATAATAGTTTAAAGCAGTATGTTATGCCAGCCTGATCTCATTGTCATACAGTACTTTGCAAAAGTCTTAGGCCACTGCTTTGTTGTTTCAATGACCATCTATATTTATTTTCGGAAATATGTACATAAAATTAAAAACAAAACAAAACAAAACAATAAAAAAGCCCTCAATTTCCAGAACAATATGGCTTATGCAGGCAAAGGTCAGCATTTAGTTTGACCTTGGCACTAAGCACATCTTTAACTCTTGAGGAGACTGTCCTGAAGTCTTCTGAAGTAAACTTCTGGTATATTATAAGATGATTTGTTTTGCACTTCCCAAGGTTTTTCTTTAGATTTAGGCTGACCTTTAATCTTTCTCTGTCCAGATGATCCCATACTGCCTCTATAATATTCAGGGCCCGTATGTATAAAGCACGAAGTAAAATTTTTGTCTTAAGTGTGTCAAAATTCTAAGAATGTAAATAATTTTACTCTTATTCTTAGACATAAGAATAAATATAATTCATAAAAGTTCTTAAGTGTTAAGACTAGGTCTTAGCTCCTAAATTACTTAAGAGAGCTGAGGTCTCCTAACCTAGTTAGGAGTAACAAGATGGCAGCAGAGAGGAGGCGGCCGTGCACTTTCCAACAACAAAAGAATGTATTGGAATTATATGATGATAGGGAGTTGATAAAACGATTGGAAAGGTATTGTTTTTGTTACTGACTTAGTCAGAAATTCAATAACTTCTCCCACTCTACAAAACAATGCCTTAACTGCAGAAATGAAAGTAATAATGACTCTGCGTTTCTTGGCGACTGGGAAAATGCAGCAATGCATCAGTGATTACTTGGGGCCATCACAGTCCACAGTTAGCAGGGTCTTAAATACCACTGTTACAACACCAACCACACCAGACATAGTAAGGCAGTTCATTGACTTCCCAACTGACCTTCAAACTATACGGCAAAAGCAAGCAGATTTTATGAGGATTGCAGGCTTCCCTGGAGTTGTTGGAGCCATCGATGGCACATAGGTTCACATAATTGCTCCAACTGTAAATGAGGAAACATACGTCAACCGAAAAGGAATCCACAGCATCAATGATCAATTTGTATTTGATGCCAATTACAAGATTCTCGATCTCATGCCAAAATGGCCAGGATCAACACATGATGCTCGGGTTCTTTCCCAGAGTGGCCTAACTGGGTTATTCGAACAAAATTATGTTCGCCCTGGATGTCATTTGCTGGGTGACTCGGGTTTAACCTTTAAAATATTGGCTTCTCACCCCTTACAGAAGACCACAAGGGGAACAGCAGCTCAGTTATAACAGGTATTCTGGACTGAACTGTAGACTAGATACCAATTTTGTTCAATGAGTGCATTTTTGACTTATCTGAGCTATGTTCTTTTATTGTTTTCACACAAAGCAACAATAGCTGTGGTCAAGAGAGGAATTGGACAGCTGAAAAGGAGATTCCATGTCCTTCATTGAGAAAATCGACAGTGCCCTGAGCGGGCTAGTCCCATTTTTATAGCTTGTGGCATTTTGCACAATTTTGCAAAGCTCAGAACCTCCCACTGCTTGATGATGACGATGCTGCCGATGAAGACGATAATGATCATGATGACGATGACAGTGATCAGGATTATGATGAGAATGATGACAATACCACTGACCACGTATTACAAAACATTTCAGGGAGAGCATCAATAAGGGACTGCTTTGCTTATTTACATTTTGGGTAAGCAAAACTTGTAGACAATAAGTAACAACAGATTTGTCATCACACAATTTTATTTGCACAAAGCATATGTACAATCATTGAGTATTCTTTAATCATTTCAGCTTTAATGCCTAATATTCATTTTGAATTTCCAGCAACTTAATTTCTAATTTGAGTTTTTTTTTTTCTTTTAAGAGACTCAATGTCATCCTCAGGGGCTGATCCCTGTGCAAACTTTGTGTCTTGTGAGGCAGGCTCATCTGGAGGATACAGTGAGATGTCCTGATATAAAGGAGAAGGTGAATCAGATTGACCAGCTCCAGCATCATCCACACTACATTCACATACAGAAAATATTAAACAATGCAAACATGTTTATTCAATCCGATGTGTTGTGTTTTTTTTTCCTTTTCATGTCCATAGATTAAAGTAATTATTACAAATTTATATATATATATATATATATATATATATATATATATATATATATATATATATATATATATATATATATATATATATATTATATATTATATAAATATATAAAAGACTTCAGATGCAAAAGCCTCTAGGTGCCATTTGAAATTCTCTTTTAAAATTATCATTTTTATCAAGCTCCGTTATTGGTGAAATTACTGAACCTAAACATACAAGCTTGCTCTTTTTAGAAGAAATGTTTTGATGACACTTCGAGGCTTTTGCATCTGAAGTCTTCATATATATATATATATATATATATATACAGACAAGTGTAATCATCGTAATTTATTTCGAAATTGGTAAAAGCAATACCACTGTAGTCCAAACGACAATGGGTTGCTTTCGAAGTACAATAGTTTCATGTGAGGTACATACAGTGGAATTTAAATGGTAATTGACCATTTGCAAAGACCCATGATTTACTCCAGCCCTCAAATCAACTAATTTTCACACCTCTCGCACTTGAACATATCAGATTCCAGTCTGCATTGCAAAAGCTTTGCCTGCGGCAAATCTTAACAAGCATATGATTAATTTAGTCTTCAGTATTCTCTGTAGAGTTAAAGCATAGAAAAGTGAGTATTTTTTAATGACTGTTTTCATGCATCATGAATATAAGCTTAGTCTGGCTGATTGACATGGGAAAAGGAAAGAGGAAACCGGAGAGACACATCAAGACTTGTGTTTACTAGTATCAGAATACTTTCTACTTGGCTTTGAATATAACTCAGACTTGAGTTGATGACTTGAAACAAATCAGTTCTTCATAGAGTTTCAAAGTGCTTCTCCAAACATCAAAAAAGCATTAGAGATTTAGTCAATATTTTAAAGAGCTCATTTGATAGTAATATCAACAACAGACTTACATTGTGCTGTGTTATTGGAGGCTGTAGAACACCCAGACAGCTACCCAATGTGTTAAGTCCCATGCAATTGATGTACTTTATGGAAGAAAAATAGAAGCAAAAATAAGAGCAACCTAGTACATCTGAGTAAAAAACACAGCTGCCCCAGGCAGTCACAAGGGCAAGTCATGCACATGACACCCTGAAAACAGAGTGGAGCGAGCAAATGTGAGATGCGCCGTCAACAACTTTGCCATCTGCATACTGACAAAGACAGGCAAGTAATAAAATAAAACAAGTGTTTATAATTTATCACAGACAAAGTATATGATAATAATATTTCTCAGATAAACAGATATTTGAATGGCAATTTAAAAATAAAAAGTCTCTTTTCCAAAAGGAGCTTGTAACAGTTTCTGACAAAAAACAAAAAAAATTCTGGCATTGCATATTCTGACATTGCATAAAAATATAACATAATACATACATAATAACTAATAAAGTAGAGGAGTGTCTTTTAAATGTATTCATAGATTTTACCCAGCCGAAGTATTTTTATTTACTTATTTTATTTATTTTTTTAAATTAGACAGAGACACAAGTTTGTCTTTTTGTGGTACTAAACACACTTTATATTTTTTGTCATTATACACAATTATTTTGGAATGATTTTTGTATGTTTAAATCACCAAAACTTGGTTCTAGGTTCATCAGTGTTGTTTAAAGATGTATTGTTTGGTTTCTATAAAGTGAAAAAAAAAAAAAAAAAAAAGAATGAGTATCTTATTATTAATATTTTATTACCCCTGACCAAATTTCATACTGACCAAAATTCAGTAATCAAAGCTTCTTTTCATTGTCTTTTTCTTTTTTGTCATTTTTAAAGAATTTTAAAACTCTGAATACGGTGATTCTGATGTGCTGCCTTGTAAATTTATTTTGATAAATAAATGCAATATATTTTGTGAAGATGTAATGTTTTACCTTATTTATTTTATTTTATCTTTTTTGTTTAATTTATAATTGGTGCTTTTCATTCCTAATTATATGTGCTATATCAAGTCTGCATATTTGCATTTGTTTTTTTTTTGTTTTGTTTTTTTTTGTGATACCTTTGCTGTAATGTCAAGAACAAAATGTACTGCTTCAAGTCAGAAGCTGATCGTTTTGCACCGCCGCATGAAGTCAAACACACCTAAAAGTGCCACTCACTGGACATTTCACTTTGAATGTGTTGCAAAATGTGCAATTAGCAGTTAATTTCATTTTGCAGAAATTTTTCCACAGGCACTTTTTCCCCCCAACACGTGTCTGGTTTGCTAGAAACACTTGGACATTCTGCTAAACCCTTCTTGTATAGAAGAAACTCATACAGGTTCAGAACAACATGAAGGTGAATAAATGATGACAGAATATTCATGTTTTTATGAACTATTCATTATTTTATGTGGAAAATACAAATCAAAATACAAATCAAATTAGTAAAAATACAAATCAAAATGAATGAGTGTGTCACAAAACAGTGTGGTGTGCTGATCTTGTGCTAGAGAAAGTGAAGGTCAGGCTGTTGAGAGGGGCGGTAGATCCAGAGGTGTGAAGTCAGCCTCTCATTGTCATGGTGTCAGCTGGGCTATGTTGCTTCCTCCCTGGAAATCAAGGACAGCTTTTGCATGCACAGTGGAGACCAACGTAAGACAGGCGTGCTGCTGCATTTATGGCGTAATTAGCTTCAGATACACCTTGTGGCATGCTGTGGCCATGGGATACTTACAGACTCGTTTCGGTTGTAAATCTAGAACTTGGATGGTGATAGAAGTGTTGAGGCAAATTTGATGCAACATGAGCCAGATCTTTTTTCACACTGTATTAAAAAGTATATATTTGCATATTGAACTACTGTACTTCTTTTGTTAAAACTGGCATATGGGTAGCTGACACATGTCCATGAACTTTTTTTTTTTTTTTTCAAAGATTTTAGATAATTTATAAATATATGTAAATGGAAAATGCTGTAACTTTCAGTTTAATTCTTAAGGAAGATACGTGACACAGACTGACGAAAGAGCAATGCTTTTAATAAACTCCAACAACTAGAATACATATTCTCTCTCTCTCTCTCTCTCTCTCTCTCTCTCTCTCTCTCTCTCTCTCTCTCTCTCTCTCTCTCTCTCTCTCTCTCTCTCTCTCTCTCTCTCTCTCTCTCTCTCTCTATCTCTCTCTCTCTCTCTCTCTCTCTCTCTCTCTCTCTCTCTCTCTCTCTCTCTCTCTCTCTCTCTCTCTCTCTCTCTCTCTCTCTCTCTCTCTCTCTCTCTCTCTCTCTCTCTCTCTCTCTCTCTCTCTCTCTATATATATATATATATATATATATATATATATATATATATTATAGCGCTCAGAGTAAATGAGTACACATCCTTTGAAAAGTAACATTTTAATCAATATCTCAATGAACACAAAAACAATTTCCAAAATGTTGGCATGACTAAGTTTAATATAACATCTGTTTAACTTATAACATGAAAGTAAGGTTAATAATACTTAGATTGCACATTTTTCAGTTTTACTCAAATTAGGGTGATGCAAAAATGAGTATACCCCACAAAAAACAAACAAACAAACAAAAAAAAAAAAACAACTACATCTAGTACTTTGTATGGCCTCCATGATTTTTAATGACAGCACCAAGTCTTCTAGGCATGGAATGAACAAGTTGGCAACATTTTGCAACAACTATCTTTTTCCATTCTTCAAGAATGACCTCTTTTAGAGACTGGATGCTGGAGACTGATGCTCAACTTGTCTCTTCAGAATTCCCCACAGGTGTTCGACTGGGTTCAGATCAGGAGCCACTGAATCACTTTCACCATGTTCTTCTTCAGAAATCAAACAGTGGCCTTAGATGTGTGTTTAGCATCATTGTCATGTTGGAAAAGTGCACGACGATCAAGGGCACGGAGTGATGGTAGCATCTTCTCTTTCAGTATAGAGCAGTACATCTGTGAATTCATGATGCCATCAATGAAATGCAGCTCCCCGACACCAGCAGCACTCATGCAGCCCCACATAAGGACACTGCCACCACCATGTTTCATTTTAGGCACCATGCATTTTACCATTGCGACGCCATACGGTTTTGAAACCATCAGTTCCAAAAACATTTATCTTGGTCTCATCACTCCAGAGTATAGAGTCCCAGGAGTCTTCATCTTCTTCAGCATGGGCCCTGGCAAACTCTAGGTGGGCTTTTTTGTGCCTGGGCTTTAGGAGAGGCTTCTTTTGTGGATGCCATTCCTCTGCATTGTACGCTGTATTGTGTCACAGGAAATAGCCACCCAAGTTTGGATTTCTACTTTTCAGATAACTGCAGTGAACTTGCATGTCCATTTTCTTCAACCCTTTTCATCAGAAGACGCTCCTGTCGAGGTTTTAACTTCTGTGGATGACCTGGGCATCTCTGTTCCATCTTTTTTAAATTTCTGTACCACTTTTGCTACAGTATTCTGACTGAAAAGTAAAGCTTTGCTGATCTTCTTGAAGCCTTCACCTTTCTAGTGAAAAGAAATTATTTTCTTTCTCAGGTCTTGTGACATTTCTTTTCCATGTGGTGCCATTGCTGACAGCATGAAATGGGAAGGGGTTTAAACACCCTTTTATAGTCATCTGTCTGCTGGACACCTGTGTAATGAATAATTAGACTCACCTGTGGTTGAATTCTTGTTAAATTAGACATTTGTAGTCTAAAATTTAGCTTCGCTCCAGAGACTTTCAGTGGGGAGTACTCATTTTTGCATCATTTTTGAGTAAAACTGAAGATTTTGTTCTCTAAGTTATATTATTAACCTTACTTTCATGTTATAAGTTAAACAGATGTTATATAAAACTTAGTCTTGTCAACATTTTGGAAATTATTTTTGTGTTAATTTAGATATTGTTTAAAATGTTACTTTTCAAAGGGGGTGTACTCATTTATGATGAGGCTAAGGCTGTTTTCAGACTTCATTCTGGGTTTGATTGCTTGGTGCAAAAAGGTTCAATTCCATCATCTTCCCTTGCCCTCACAAGTATATTTTGACAGTGTAATTTTGGATCTTAACCATGGTGTGATTGTGTCATCAAACTTAGTAACTCTGTAAGGACTTGCAGCCATTGTTTAGCACTGCTAGGTAACAACCCACTCTATTTTTAAAGTATTTGTCCCTCTAGATTTAACACTAAATCTTTACACCCATAGAATGGCCCTTGAGTCTGCCAGGATTGCATTAAAGAGATGGAATGAATGGGAATTGCTCTACAAAGGCAAATTACTTAGGTCTCCATCAAAAGCTCTAGTGTGAAATCACCCAAAGCACCCAAACTCTAAGGCACTGTACCAAGTCCTCCGCTCTTGTGGTCAATATATCCACAAGTCCACACTTAAGTGATGTAATACCACATAAACTATTTGGGATAGTCTAAGTCAGTGCAAAAGGATACATTGCAGCTGCATACGTGGGCTCATGAGCATCAGTCTGAATCATAAGTAATGCATATGAGCAATCATGTGCAAATTCATATTCTGGTTAAAAAAAATACAATGTTGTGAGTATGAGGCTGGGAGGAAAAAAAAAAAAAAAACTGTATACTCACTACAACTACCTACTCACTGAACTAACCCTTTAAATGAATCATGCAAGGTGATTTACTAAGGTTTGCGCTAGTCAATTTACTGGTATGTGCGTCATTATTTACCACCCAAAAAAGGCATGTCTTAAACCAGACGCTAATTTGCGCTGCTCTTGGTAGATTGATTTGGTCATTATGGAAATTATCCAGCTGTGTTCTATAATTTGTGCATTGTCAGTAGATCATGCGCAGAACTTTCGACTCTCATCTGCGCTTTTTTGGAATGGCGCTTTCATGCTAATTTGCCCAGGTGAGTAAATCTGGCCCTTAATGTCTTAAATTGCTATTCTTGTTACCTTGCTAATAATAGTGTTTTCACTATATTTTGAATATTAATATACGATGCAGATTGGATAGTTATGGTCCGTTCAGTTAAGCACTGGATGATTTATTTGTTTGGCCATAAAATAACCCAGCAAACATTTGGACGTTTAATGATCGCTGAAAAGGCGTCCCTCCGACATGGTTAAAAAATAGTTCCAAAAAATAGTTCCAAAATGAAATTTGAAATTTGCCTTCTTTGACGTTATCTTATTAATTAATTAATTATTATACTGTATATTGAACTTCACGTAGCTAAATGTCAAAGTAACAATTATACATGCAACCCCAGAGAATTGCAGACATGTAAACGTATCTGAATGCATTTTTAAGAAATGTTCTGTGTTACATATTTTTTAACAATTTATGCCATCCTACTACGACTAATTTTGACCAGGGACACAACGTTGCCATCGGACCAGTGTTTGCTGGGAAGTGATTCAAAATTCCTATAAAATTAATTAATAATTCTCTTTGAGTTAAACTAACCTTCTTTCCCTTACAAGTCTGCATTTGTTGTGTCTGTTCCATGCTTTAAGGGTTCAAGTCCACCACTTAAGCCAGTGGCATAAGTCCTCTCAGCTCCTGGTCTGCTT
This sequence comes from Chanodichthys erythropterus, assembly GCF_024489055.1. Lineage (NCBI taxonomy): Eukaryota > Metazoa > Chordata > Actinopteri > Cypriniformes > Xenocyprididae > Chanodichthys > Chanodichthys erythropterus. The sequence continues at coordinate 32,087,349 of NC_090239.1, forward strand.
TGGTGGCTGCAATAGAGGGAATGCATTCACCAAGGAGAGCATCTCGCACTGGATCACTGAAACAATCTATGAGGTGTGCAGGATGGTTTCACCTCTAGGGGTTAGGGCCCACTCCACTAGAAGTGTCATGTCTTCCAAAGCTCTTGCTAGGGGTGCACCATTGCAACATGTTTGTGATCTGGCGGGATGGTCCTCTCTGCAGAATTTCATCAGGTTTTATAGTCTGGATACAGATTCAACCCCAGGGTCTCAGGTCCTTCAGGGTTGATCAGGTCTTACCCAGCACTCACAATTTTCTGTCCAAAAACAGCCTTGTGAGGCAGACATTGTCCATGGCATCATTGGTATTAAAGTTCCTATAGTGTCAAGCCATGATGTGATTGTGAGTTCCACTCAAAAGTGAATGCCTCAGGTTACGTATGTAACCCGGTTCCCTGAGAGGGCAACAAGACAATGTGTTGGACTGCCACGCCTCCCGGGCATGCCTATGTCTCTTCTTCAGACAATTAGAACCTGGCATCTATTTATGGTTTTGGTGATGTACTACACTACTGTACGTCGCTACATCATCACACTTAGCCAATCCTCGGTTGGAGTGTGTAGGCCATGCTTCAGACACCGGCTCATACAAAGCGTTCCCATAGTGTACAAGGAACCGCACGTAAATAACTGCAGTGAATCGTATGTACAGTATAGTCCCTTTTTTGTTTTTTTGTTTTGTGAAGATGAAGGTAGAGGCATGTTTCCTTGAATGAGCCTATGTTAGAAAAATGCCCTTCACCAATACACAGACAGTCTATCTGTAACACATCAGAGTGATGCAAACAGTTTAAATCTGTTGTGTTTTTGGAACACTACTTAGCTGATCAAAATTCTAGACGCTGTGTAATGTTTAATAATGAAGAGTATTATAAAACATTACCTATTTATTGTTCTTTGAAAACAGTTTATAATTTTTGAGAGCAACAGCTACAAATCAGTCAATATGCAACATGATTTATAATTATCCACTTATGGCTTTGGATTTACCACTTCAGACATGTTTGACTTTCAAGGTCTTTGGTGCATCTTCATTATATCAATAAAACTAAGTGTATACTTACAAGCATGTGAAAATTACTTGTCTGACTAGCTGAGAGCAAGGTCAAAGTTAACTTGACTCTTCAACGACTGAGATGACAACAAATGAATCACCAAATGCATTATATATTCTGCATGTATGATTTAATATCTTCAGCAGATGTAGTTGCAGACTGATTGGACTGCACAAATAAAGCTGCTAGAATATCTGTCAGTCGTATCTAATTCAACTCTGGACTGAAACATGGAGCAAAAATAGACACCTTCAAAGCCTTCATGTCTGGCCACCTTGTGAATACATAAAAAGAAAAAGAAAAATCAATCACATTATTTATTAATATATTCATTTCACCCTTTCAAAGTGCCAGGCGCATATAAAAACACACTTACAATGTTTCTATTCTGGCATCAGCTCTATGTTTAAATCTTTATTTACTTATTTATTTTAGACTCTTCAAAGACTTTAAACTTCACAAACCCATGCAACCACTTTTTATTAATGTTTTTCATGGCTGAGGGAGTGAAAAAACAGTAGCTATTCTCTCTCAAAACCACAGAGTTTGGATGTGTTAAGGTGTTCTTGAGGCCTGACTAGTGCAGTTTCCTATAAGCCAATGCATTATTAAGGGCATCTGTTTCCCAAGGGTTGTATAGGAACAACATGCATAGTCCTCAACTTTGACTGACATTGTATATTGTTTTTCCAATCTAGCTCACACTTTCTTATTGTACATTTTGTTTGAAAGCATTGACAGGTTTTGTACATGTCAATGCTTCCCTGCAGTGTCTGATTGATGTCTCATACTGTATATATGTATAGCGTCTTCTTATAGAATCTTGTGAGATAGAAACCAATCCCACTCTAAAGTTATTTTCACAAAAACACAAACCCAAACAAATCAAACTAGAAGAAAGAAACAACAGCCCTAGTCTTAAATTATGAGGCGTAACAGCCCCGCAGGCTACAGTTCCACTGCAGTTTGTGAAAAACACAAGGCTCTTTCTGATGCTGCATTTAGCCATTTTAGGTCTTAATCTGATTGTGGCTGTTCTGCATCAAGTCACATCAAATGCTTGGCTATTGATCCATTCATACAAACTTACAGCACTCATAACTCATAATTGCCTAGCTGCTCTAAAGAGGGTTTTAATCACACATTCCACAGCTCATGTCTGTTTACAGCTCACCCAAGAATAATTACTGGCAGTTGTTTGTTTGTGAGCCCTGTACACCACACACACACACACACAAACACACACACACACACACACACACACACACACACACACACACACACACACACACACACACACACACACACACACACACACACACACACACACACACACACACACACACACACACACACACACACACACACACACACACACACACACACGTTTGTTTTTGTGAATTGTGGGGACTTTCCATAGACTTCAATGCATTTTACACTGAACAAACTGTACATTCTATCCCCCTACCCTGCCCCTACCCCTAAACCTAACCCTCACAGGAAACTGTGCAAACTTTTACTTTTTCACAAAAACTCATTCTATATGATTTATAAACCCATTTACATTGTGGGGACCGCTGGCTGGTCCCCACGATGTAGGTGAACTCAGGTTTATATTACATCATGGGGACATTTGGTCCCCACAATGTAATATAAACAAAAGCACACACACACACACACACACACACACACACACACACACACACACACACACACACACACACACACACACACACACACACACACACACACACACACACACACACACACACACACACACACACACACACACACACACACACACACACACACACACACACACACACACACACACACACACACACACACACACACACACACACTTTCAAGCCTTGTAATTTGGCCCAACATTATTGAATTTTTGGGATTTGAGTACATTCACATTAAGAACACATATCAGATATACTGTAGTGATACAAAATACAAAAGAGCTTTAAATTCATATGCATCAAGCCACTCAAATCATAAACTTGTATGATGTCCACTGCATATATTATGAGGTGTGCATTAACTCATTAGAAATGTATTTATCAAAACAGCTCAGCCTTAAGCAAACAATAATTAGCAGCCTTCAACACTGATATTGTAGTGTGACACGTATAAATAAGTATCATCCTAAATTCTAATTGCTGCGTTATGCTGTACATAGTCTAGTCATTGTGAGTATGTAGCATAATATTTGGAAACAAATAGGCTTTTTGTTGAACTGTTATTGTAGTACACGTCCATATATTTAGAATGGATGGGACATCTTCCAAATGTCCTGGAAGCCAAGTCCCATTTTTATTTGGCTGAAGTAAAAGAGAGTGCACTGAATTGTACATACTTTGCCTTTTTAATTGCAGTTATTTTCCTAAAATAATGCTATAAAAAGCTCATTAAATCGCAACATAGACTCATTAGAAATGTATGCCTCTACTGTTGCAGCTGAAAAGAACACTAGTGGCAGTAAAAAAAACACAATCTTCATTTCTTTTCATACAAAGTATTATTACAGGGGCAGATCATTGATCATTGAAGAATTATTTTTGCACGGTTCTTAGCACAATACTATGTTAAGACTATTATCAAAAACTATTATCATATATGCAAATAAATGCATTTTGATGCTTAAATCACATAACCAGCTCCATATGTATGGCTTTTCTGACACAGTAAACTTGCTTGGTAGTTCACCTGGTACAGCATTACACTTGTGATGCAATACACTTGAGTACCAGCCCTGTTAACAACACTCAATAAAATAACTTAAAGACTTGTAGAAGCAAGCTAAAATGGCATGGTTGCTTCAGCAGTTTATCTCACATTTGCTTTTGTTAGTTAGGTTTCAGGTTGGTGACATTTTATTTCCATGTGTGAAAGAACCCTTTTTTATATATATAATTTTTTTTTTTTTTTTTAAAGAATGAAAAACAATTTATAACGCTATACTTTGTGTTTTCTTACCTTGGTATTAAATAACAGAAAACTGGTTAATGCTGCCGTGGTCAGTGTTTCTAATATGGCTGGGGGAGTGATGGCATCTTTCTCTCTTCTGACCACTGTAATCAATCTCTCCATATTTTTTCCTCCATTGGAAAGTCATAGAAATGCTATCAAGAAATATGCTATTTGTGCAAATGGGAATGAAACATCTATATTTGTTGTAGTTTCTTTTCATGACTGTAGAAAGAGTCCATTAACCTTTTAGCGTCACTCACCGGAAATTTCATTTCCGAGCTGCCACGATACATACAACAACCAATGTAATAAAATGTTCATTCTTTTCGGAGATAAATGAACACACTTTTAGTGACACAAGAAGCAACATAATAACATTTTGCAGAAATATCACCACAGGTAAGTTTTTTCCAGTGAGCCCAGTGGCGAAATCAAAATTACCATTAGCCCTTTAGATCACATCTTAGTTATAAGACTACTCTTTTGTTAGTGTACCATTTTATCATCTTTTTTACATTTAAAATGGAGTTTCTTATCTTTAAGTTTTGTATTTGTCATGTCACACCACACTAAGTTTTATCCAAACAAATGATTGAGAATATTTTAACTAGAATAACTTTGTTCTTATATAATTTATCTGAAATAATAAAGTCTATAATGTGTGAAAATAAGCGAGCACATAATTAATTATAGCTTCCAAAGGCACAAGGTTGTTGTTGTGGCTACTGTCTGACTGTTTCTTTCACTAGCCCTGAGATCTCTGAAGGCCAGGCCTTTCTCAGCAAAAGAATGAATATAAATGTATTTAGTATTCTCACATCAAGATTCTTTTATTGATGAATGCACTGGACTCTCTTTTTTTTCCTCTTTTGTCTGTGGTCAAGAACATCAGATGAATACTGAGCATTAATGTCTTTGTATGCTGTTAAAGAACAACAAAAAATAAGAATAAAACCTGCAATAAAATAGTCAGTAGCAGCAAGCCTCAGAAAACAACAGGATATCAATCCATGTGCATCATTTCCTTTTAGAAAAGAGACTTTCTTTGCAGCCAGCGCTAACGGTATGCTCTGTTTTCGGTAATCAGATCATGATTACCACAGGTAAAAGTGTAAATCCAAATGACTTTTCGTTATCTGCGTACAATGCTAAGTAAAAGGTGCGATACAAATAATCATTAAACATGACACACTGGGTTGATGCATTTTGATGCACTGTTGAAGAGCTGTTTTGCGTTTTTAACAAAGACAAAAGATGCTAAATGATCTTGTCATGCCATTTAATTAAACAGATCCCATAAATTATTCCACTAGACTATATTTGGAATCTTTAGTTTCTCCGCTCACATTTATAGTTTATTTTTGCTAGGACACTTTAAAAACATGATTTCCTCTCCTTTCCCTCCCCATCTAATCCTTATTAGCATCCTATACTTGTGGGAATGCTTCTAAACAATAGAGCACCAGCTTACTTTTACAGTAGCTGTCAAACTGCTGGGAACCATTTTGAATTATAAGTGAATATTGTTTAAAGTCTTTAAATGGTGGAAAATGTCAGTTTTTGCAACCTCTGATGTAATGTGTGGTTCTTTTCCATTTTGCGGATATGTGGGTTTGGATCTTAATCCGATGACACTGGGGGATGCATTGGAATATAAATATAAAAAGTTGTAAATGGAATCCAGCTAAAGAATATCCAGATACAGTACTATCTGGGTAAAAAATGCATAATACCAGGAATAAAGGTGATCTTTCCCATTCACTCATTTATTGTGTTTGCTGTTGCCTTGATGTGAATGGAAGGTAAATCCTTGTTGTCTCCCTATGTAAATTGTAGGGTAAGGAAAAAAGGCCAGATCAGCGCAGGATGTGTGTAGTGTGATAGATTTACATACAGCAAATTCAGAACAGCAGACTAGAAGGCCATTACCGCATATAGATTACATCTAATCAACTCCAAATGACACAGACGCCACCATAGAGAAAGAAAATTACTTATTACCATCACACTCAGCAAAGAGAGGACTGGATTACTGAATCTAAGGCCTGTTGAAATACAGGCATGTTACTATGTATGAGGACCAAGTCAGTACCAGCGGCTTGTGTATAACTCAAAATGTCAGATGCACCCATGAGCAAACCACAAGTAATTTCATTTTAATACACAGTCCAAAATACAGAAACTACACTTTAGAAATGTTTAAACTGAAACTGTTGTCATACCTAAAGCTTTTATAAATACACTGCACTTTCTAAATTAATAACACAGTTTTTTAAATAAATGATCATGCTTGTAATTCAAATTAGCACATATTTATTTAGATATTTTTGCATTACACTAGGCTACTGGCAATCTAAAAACTGGAATCTTCCTAATGCAAATTAGAATTTACAATAAGGTTCCAACTGTGATGAAAATACTTCTAAAGAATGCATTAATTATTGTTTATTTCAACATTTACTAATACATTAATAAAATCAAAAGTTGTATCTATTAATATTATTTAATGGATCTGAGCCAACAAAATGAAAAGTCATGCATTAACAAAGATTAATAAATATAATAAGAAATGTATTGCATTATTAACTAATGGGACCTTATTGTAAAGTGTTCCCATTTTTTTTTTCCCCTTTTGATTTTGAAATATGCCCCAGACATTTCTTGACAGTTTTTCACCAAGCAGATTAGCTCAGCAGTCATTAAGTGAAATAAAATGTGAGCAAGTCTTTGCTTGAGAGCTTGAGAAAAACTGTACTATTACATTGTTATGTAAATCTTATGCAAACCCTTTCAAATCAAAATATTAAGAACTGAAGCTTATTAAATATTTAAGTATGCAAATTAAGATTTTTCCCCCTGGTATTAGAAACCTACGTAGAGTAACAAAGCTTGTGGCTTTGCATCAAGCCTGAGATAATGTTGAACTTTGTCCAAAAAGTGTGAAGTGAAAAGTGGTTACATTATGACAACTATAACACACAACAGTTGGTCTTCTAACTGAGGATATTTAATTAAATTGACACATAACCTCTAGCTAATGTCAGTCACAGCAATCCAATCAATGACACATTATCTGCATCAGAGCTCGGCATGTACATTGCTCATACTGTGCTAATAGGTTATTTTCTTAGAGCGCTGATTAGCACATGCAATTTTTACACAATATTGCATCTTCTGAAGACATTAATTGAGGGACAATGACCATGCATAATGTATTTCTGATGATATCTCTTCAAGCTAGATTCAAATTCTTGATTTTGGCGAGCCAACTCCATTAGCTCACAGCTGAATGTTTTATTGCTGTCAGCAGAGATATGAACAATGCTTATTAAGTTTCCATTGAGTGATGCACTAATAATGTCCAGCTGCATGTGGAATGTCAAACTATAGGCTAATCTCAAAATACAGTGACTCCGGAGCGCAGCATGTAACAGACAGATACAAAAAAAAAAAAAAAGTACTAAACATTATGCCCAGAAGATAATACAAGCATATTAGAATAGAAAAGATTAAGTGTGTTTTAATGTTTTTTATGTATAGCTTGAGTTATGATGTAGCAATATTGTGGGGGTGGTGGATATTGGAAATAATAAAGAGTATTGCAGGAATTCAACATATAAGTAAAAAAGCAAACACTATAGAAAATAGAACAACTCAGTACACTATAGACAGCATAATATTTTTTATTGACTCATATCAGCATGGTTTTATACAAAAGAAATGACTATTTTCTCTAAATTGGAGAATAATAAGCAATGGGAAGATGATGTGCACTGTTTCATAGCATATTAAGGTAATGTCACAGAAATTCATCTGAGAACACAGAATAAAGAAGAGATTGAACTAAATATTGATGTCAGTGGTTGAAATATCACAGGAGAGTTAAGATGAAGCAGTGGGTACTATAACAGCCTCAACCACTTTAAGTGCAAAACTGGTCTGATTTTTAAGGAAGGGAACCATCAACTTACATAGACAATCTAAACCAGGTACAAATCACATAGAACAGTCAGGCAATGAAAATGTGTTTTTACAATTTTATATAAATAAACCAACAAAAAAATATAGATAATTAAAGCTGCAAGCAGCGTTGAAAGGGCCCTCGCACCCGGGCTATCCGCCACCTGTTGGCCTCAGGAAAACAGTGAAAAGTGGGCGACATGCATGTAAGCGAGTAAATAAAGGAGAATTATAGCAAAATCATGTAAAAGTGCCACACTTCCTATTGCCAACAGGTGGCGCTATGGCTAACTGAATATTGTCATATAGATGTCTTTAGGCCAGGACTTTTATCACTCATGTGAAGTTTGGGGCCAGATCAGACATAGTATGCCTGAGTTACAACAGCTTCCTCTTTCATGGCGAAACATCCGACTTTGTCAGTCCACCACGGACACGCCCTTCAACAAAAACCCAAGATCTTTGTTATTTAACATCTCAAAGGCCGTAAGATTAGACTGGTCATATATGATGTGCTTCTGGTTTAATCTCTATGAGGAGTTAATCACAGTCTAAAACATGTAATTTCCTGTTGCCCCCAGGTGGCGCTATGACTGTAACTGAATATTGTCATATAGATGTCTTCAGGTCAGGACTCTAATAAAACATGTGAAGTTTGGGGCAGATAAGACATTGTATGCCTGAGTTACAACAACTTCCTGTTTCATGGCGAAACGTCGAAATTTGTCAGGCCACCACGGACACGCCCTTCAGTGAAAACTCTAGATCTTCGCAATTTAACATCTCAAAGGCCTTTAGATTAGACTGACCAAATATGATGTTGATCTGATTAAAGCTCTAGGAGGAGTTCATCGAAGTACAATGTCTGGAAATGGCAAAAACTGCACAAATTTTCCAAAGAAAATTCAAAATATCTGACTTCCTGTTGGGTTTACAAACTTTGCACTGGGGCTTTTTTGTAGGTATTGGGCTGTTACATCTGTCTACCGAATTTCATAACTGTACGTGAAACGTAGCACGAAGGGCGCTTAATTGAAATTTTGTAGGTGGCGCTATCGAGCCATTTTGCCACACCTAATTCTGAAACCCATATCAGATGTAAATTTTCACCACATCCGACGCGTGTGCAAAGTTTCATGAGTTTTTGAGAACGTTTAGGCCCTCAAAAATGTGATTAATTATGGAGAAGAAGAATAATTGGCTGAGCAATTCCAGTAGGGTCCTCACACCATCGGTGCTCGGGCCCTAATAAACCAACAATGGATATTGAAAACAAAACAAAAACAAACAATGAGCATGTGAAAAAACAGACTGTAAAAATGTAGGCAGGCTCAGCTGTATATAAGTTTAAAGCAGAACTAAGTAACTTTTTACCTTCATAAATAGTTTTCTAAGTCCTTACAATGGTTAATTGACTTGTAGTGGTGTGTTTGAGGCAAGCACTAACCCCCTCTGGCATGTCTATGCCAAAAAACAGCACTTACAAGCTGAGCTGCGCCGACCCGACACATGTTCACGTTCACGTGAGAGTGACAAAATGCTTTACAGTATTTCAAAAACAATGTATATATTATGACTTTATAAGACAATTTCGAAAATTACCCACCTCCATCGAGATTTCTTGTACTGTATCTGCAAAATTACTGCGCTGGTGAGCGTTGCAGTCGTTGTAGTCCAGAGCTGCGCTTGGAGTATTTACGACAGTGTGATTCACTGAAGGAACCTGTAGGGAGAGCTTCGCAAATCTTACTGAGTTCCGTTTTAACAGTCCTTGATACCAGTAAAGATGGCAACGGTGGTCTTGAACATAGAATAACTCCAATCCACAAAGAATAAATCCAACATGCAGTCAACCACAAAAAGAACAATTAAATCTTTACAATCCTTGTGCATGAAATCCAAAAGATCCACAAGGTGAAGTAAAGATACAGTTCATGAATGGACATCATCTTTTGAACTCCAAGCAATGAATTGTAGCCATAAAACTGCCAGTAGCAATAAAGAATCCTTCTACAATATAAGACATAAACTTAACATTAGCAAGGTGGCCACTTAGCAAACAATCTCAAACCATACAAAAAACGTAGAAAAAGAATGTACATTGATTACAAACCCATACAAAACCACACCAGAAAATATATAGAATAAATAAAGGGAAAGAATTAAAGAAAAGAAAATAGGTCATGCTTCCTCAACAAATCTAACTTGCTCTACTACACACCTGGGTATATACCATACAGCAGAGTCTTCTGGCGCCTCTTGTGGTGTGTAGTAATATTACACTATTACAGAGGGGACACGGCAACAGGCCTTTGCCTGTTACAAAACTCTGTGAGACAAACTTTATATTTTTAGTCAAAAATATAAAGAACACATACTGACTGATTGTTACATTCAGTATTGGTTTTGTTTTTGTTTTTATGGACTTTTAGCTAGTCATTATTTCCTGTGTTTCCCTTTGGTTGTCATGGTCATTCAGTGTTTCATTTATTTCATCCACATGTTCCTTGTTTTGATCATTAATTTGCTGCATATATATTGCCCTCAGTTTAGTCTGTTCTTTCTCTTGTGCTGGCTGTGATTTAATGCACTGTTACATTCATTACTGTTGCAGATTTTCCTTTTTTGTTTTGTAAAATTTAGTTATCGCTGCAACTAGATTTGCTTTGCTTCTCATCTTCTTCCTCTAAACCTCAGCGTTACTATATATAAATATATTCAATCATGACAACTCTGAGAGTGAATCATTTAAAAAGAATTTATTGACATGGAGCATGGAATGCTTGATTTTGGCGGATGAGATCTGCTATGCTGCTGCTGCTGCTGCTTTGCAAATACAAGAATTTGTTCAGCTTAGTTAAAATAACATAAATAAAGGGCATGCTGCTGAAAGAATATATTAAAACCTCACATATCAGATCTCTACAGGGTGGTGCTGGGGAGGAAGAGGGGTAAATAGAAGTTCCCTTTCAGTCGGTCACGTTCGATGTACGTCAGTAGTGACCGACGAATTGGGATATCGCTTAGAGAGCCCTATCATCTTCGTGTAAACTAAAACAAGCCAATGGAATTGGCGTGCGATATTTGCATAATGCGCACCGCCCCCGACAGGTGTATATAAATAGGAAGCAGATGCAATCGCACTCTGTCTTTCGCTTCGGAGCCATTCACTGGTGTCCTGTTTTAGAAGACTCCTTTCTTCGCTTGTTTTATTCTAAAACATTGCCTCAGAAGAGGATTTACAGCGAGCTTCAGTGCTGGTGAAGAGGGCACGTTCAGCGAGGTCGCGAGTGTCCGAGGAGCTGAGCTATAAGCTCTAAAACTGCTGTTTTCACAGCAACACAAAGAGTGTGTGTGTGTAGCGATTTGGGCCGGTTCCTCGGTGTGTCAGGGAGTGGTGTACCTGACACATCGCCTCGCTCCCTGGGTGCTTCAGCACGAGTGAGTTGACTTCCCCTTCTAAAAGAGCTTTACAGACGAACCCTGACAGTATGTCATTTCGTCTGTGCGTTACTGGGTGCGGTCGTTCCCTGGTCCCTGCTGATGGGCACAATCGCTGCATCTCGTGTTTGGGCATTCTGCACGCTGAAGCGGCTTTTGTGGATGGTTCATGTTCCCATTGCGGGAACATGACCATCGCAGTGCTGAGGTCGAGGCTCTCCTTCCTGAAGTCTCAGGAAGCGGGAGTCCCCTCTCCTATGCCGCGTACGACCGTTTTTTCCGGCCCCGGGAACCGGAATGACGGTACGGCGCTGTATAGGGAGGGCGACCTGGGGATAACGGTCAGGGCTCCCCCGCCGAGCGGAAACGCTCCTCGGGCCCCTGCCGCCTCATCAGCACCGCAACCCATCGTGCCACCGTTGGTTTCCGCTGGGCCCTCTACGGACTGTCCAGCCGTTACCTTTGGTGTGCCGGCGGCGGATCGGATGTCGATCGCTGCATCGGAAGGTGAGCCTGAGTCCTCGGGGGAAGATTCGGACGCGCTGCCGCCCGGGACGGTAGCGTTGCCCGAGTCGGATCCCGAGCTCACGGCTGTGCTCTCCCGGGCCGCCTTGTGCATCGGGCTTGAGTGGAACCCTCCACCCTGTCCCGGCCCATCTCGGTTGGACGATTGGTACTTGGGGGGGGGGGTCGCGCTGGTCAAATCCAGCGTCCCGCCCCAATGCCTTTCTTCCCGGAAGTAAACAATGAGGTGACCAGGTCTTGGCAAGTTCCGTATGGGGCTTGTACAGGGCCTGGTCCCTCGTCCGCCTTCACCTCCCTGGACGGCGGGGTAGCCAGGGGGTACGCGAGGATCCCGCCAGTCGAGCGGTCTGTTGCGATGCAGTTGTGTCCAACGGCCGCTGGCTGGCGCGGTGAGCCGCACCTCCCGTCCCAGGCCTGTGAATTCTCAGCCGGTCTGACTGAGAAAGCTTACAGTGCCTGTGGGCAGGCTGCCTCTGCCCTGCACGCGATGGCCCTTTTGCAGGTCTATCAGGCAAAAGCGCTGTCGCAGATGCCCCAGGAAGGTCCTGACCAACAGCTGCTTGGGGAGCTGCGCGCTGCCACTGACCTTGCCCTCCGGGCAACGAAGGTGACAGCGCGTTCTGTTGGCCAGGCGATGTCTACTCTGGTAGTCCAGCAACGCCACCTCTGGCTGACCTTGGCAGACATGAGGGAGACCGACAAACATCGGTTCCTGGATTCCCCCGTGTCTCCGGTCGGCCTTTTCGGCGACGCGGTGGAGAGCTGTGCCCAACAGTTCTCCGCTGCACAGAAGCAGGCTGAGGCTATCAGACATGTCATGCCACGGCGGTCCGCTGCTGCCTCCACCCAGCCGCCCGTGGCTCAGCCTCAGCCCGCTCGTCGCCGAGGGCGCCCGCCTGCGTCTTCCTCCGCCCCTGCTAAGTCGGCAAAGCAGCAGCCTACACCAGCCAAACAGCAGGGTGCCGGTCGCGGACGTGGTGCCCAGCCCCGACCTGGAGCGGAAGGTTCCTGCCCTTTGGGAGAGTATTCCATCTGCTCTCCCACCCCCGGAGGAGGGCCGTGGGGGATTTCGTGTTGGCTGTCCATCTACCGCCGCTGGCTCTCCGGAGTCCAGCGGTACCCACTTTGCCACAAAAAGAGCAGTTTCCTCAAACTCCAGGTCACAACAAGGGGTGTCTGCCAGTGTGCCAGGCTCTGCCTCGCTGCTGACAGCTCCCTCCCCATTCGCCAGCAGGTGGCAGTGTGATGGTGCAGACCGCGTCCCGTGCGCTGTCTCCCATGCACACTGCTGCCTCGCAGAGTCCGACCCCACTCCGGGCCGCCCCCAAGCCGTCCGGGTCAGGTCCCTCTCTGCCTTGCTGCCCCACCCCCGGTGCGTCTGTGGTGCCTTTGGTCCCGCTGGCTCAGTGTCTGGAAGCGTGGATAGCGCTCCCCAGCCTGTCCAGTTGGCTCATTCGTACTATCAGACTCGGCTATGCGATTCAGTTCGCCCGGCGTCCCCCGGTCTTCAGGGCTGTCCACTTCACTCAGGTGTCATTGGACAGTGCACCTGTTCTCCGGGTGGAGATTGCTGTCCTCCTGGCGAAGGATACAATCAAGCCGGTCCCTCCAGCCGATATGAAGTCGGGGTTCTACAGCCCCTACTTCATTGTACCGAAAAAGGGCAGTGGGCTACGGCCAATCCTGGACCGTCCCCAGGATTGGTTTGCAGCAATAGACCTGAAGGACGCGTACTTTCATGTCTCGATTCTGCCTCGACACAGACCCTTCCTAGGTCGGTCTGCGTTCGAGGGTCGGGCATGTCAGTACAAAGTCCTACCCGACATGGTTGTAGCTCCCAGCCGGTTGGGTCTTCAGGTCAACTGGGACAAGAGCAAACAAAATATCGCACGCCAATTCCATTGGCTTGTTTTAGTTTACACGAAGATGATAGGGCTCTCTAAGCGATATCCCAATTCGTCGGTCACTACTGACGTACGTCTCCGTTCCCTCCTTCAGGGAACGAGGGTTACATACGTAACCGAGACGTTTTCCTAATCACGCTGCAGGGCGATCACAGGCGTATACAAGAAAATGTTTTTTGTGGGCATGTCTGGTTGGCTAATGCCACTGTGTTAGGAGAACCAATCAGAGCTTGGTTAGAGTTTCATGACCGAAGCAATAAGGTACTCGAGGCTGAGCTGTATCGTGAATAAGTCACAGTTGAAGGGCATTGTTAGGCATGACGTGAAGCGGAGTGCCTGCGCCCCTTCAGCCTTGACTGATTCACAATATAGCACTAGCCTCGAGTACCTTACTGCTTTTATAAAATGGTTACCACACAATAATAATAATAATAATAATAAAAATACAAAAATATGTATCAATGCAAGTATCATGAAGTGAACTTTCACTAAAAGCCTTCCTTCCCCCGTAAAAAATAGTCACTGACTGTGAACAGCAACAGAAGTTCCATTATTACGCCATTAGATGGCGGCAAAGACTGTCTTTATGAGTGTGTCAGTCATTAGCGAAGAAAACTGAATTGTTGTGAACACAGAACAAGAAGCAACTGACAAATGCTTAAACTAGAGCTGTCAGTCACGGGAAAACCCCTTAACTGTTAAAAGGACAAGATAATACCTCAGACATTTAAACTGATTTTTTATTATGAACGTAGGACTGACCTGAAGGAAAATGCTAAATCTGAATGCAGGTAATACACTTGCTCACTCGATGCTCACAATACTTTTACATAATACAGTAAGTTTCAATGAGAACTAACATATGTTTACATTGCTAAGAGTGGTTGCTAAGGGTGTTGTGCAGTGATACACAGAACCGTTGGGTGAAGCGGTCAGAGCCGTGTTTTATTCACGGTAATTATTGACTATTGACCAATCAGAATCAAGAACAGGAACTAACCGTTTTATAAATATATGGTATGTACTATATTTATTAGGTGTGTTGAAATTAATGGTTTCTACAATGCATCATGATGTGGACAATAATGAACCATAGTAGATTATAGCCTACTGACGTTTCTCTGACGTCATTCGTTGCATCCGTTCTTCTCGCGCTAATGTTAAATAGCAGAGGGAGGCGAAACACAAAAGCAAGTAATAAAAATGCACCCATTATTTTAACATGTACAGCATGCAAGCGAGTGTGTGTGTGAGAGAGAGCGTGTGCATTCCCGTGTGTCGTGTGTGACTATGTGTATGTGAGAGCGTGTGTCAGCGTTATTATAATTTAAAGGGTTAGTTCACCCAAAAATTAAATTTCAGTCATCAATTACTTATACCCTCATGTCGTTCCAAACCTGTAAGACCTTTGTTCATCTTTGGAACACAAATTAAGATATTTTTTTATGAAATCTGAGAGTTATTTTTTTATTTTTTTTTTTTTTTCTCACATAGAAAGCAACAAAATTACCACATTCAAGGTCCAGAGAATTAGTAAAGACATTGTTACAATAGTCAACATACTACAGTGGTTCAACATTAAAGGGTTAGTTCACCCAAAAATGAAAATTCTGTCATTTAATACTTACCCTTATGCCGTTCCACACCCGTAAGACCTTTGTTAATCTTCAGAACACAAATTAAGATATTTTAGTTGAAATCCGATAGCTCCATGAGGCCTCCATAGGGAGCAATGGACACTTCCTCTCTCAAGATCCATAAAGGTACTAAAAACATATTTAAAATCGGTTCATGTGAGTACAGTGGTTCAATATTAATATTATAAAGCAGTGCTTCTCAACTCCAGTCTTTGGGACCCACTGCTCTGCACATTTTGTATGTTTCTCTTATCTGACACACTCAGTTCAGTTCATGCAGTCTCTCCTAACGAGCTGATGATCTAAATCAGGTGTGTTAAATAAGGGATACATACAAAATGTGCAGAGCAGTGGGTCCCGAGGACTGGAGTTGAGAAACACCGTTATAAAGGAATGAGAATATTTTTGGAGCGCCAAAAAAAACCCCAAAATAATGACTTATTTAGTGATGGCCGATTTCAAAACACTGCTTCAGGAAGCATTGGAGCACAGATAAATCAGTGTGTCGAATCTGCTGTTCAAAGCGCCAAAGTCACGTAATTTCAGCCGGTGGCAGTTTGACACGCAATCTGAATCATGATTCGACACACTGATTCATTTATGCTCCGATGCTTCATGAAGCAGTGTTTAAGTCATTATTTTGTTTTTTTGACGCTCCAAAAATATTCTCATCGCTTTATAATATTAATATTGAATCACTGTACTCACATGAACCAATTTAAATATGTTTTTAGTACCTTTATGGATCTTGATAGAGGAAGTGTCCATTGCTCCCTATGGAGGCCTCACGGAGCTATCGGATTTCAACTAAAATATCTAAATTTGTTTTCTGAAGATTAACGAAGGTCTTACGGGTGTGGAACGGCATGAGGGTAAGTAATAAATTACAGAATTTTCATTTTTTGGTGAACTAACCCATATTTTTTGTGCGTAAAACAAAGTAAAAATA
This sequence comes from Chanodichthys erythropterus, assembly GCF_024489055.1. Lineage (NCBI taxonomy): Eukaryota > Metazoa > Chordata > Actinopteri > Cypriniformes > Xenocyprididae > Chanodichthys > Chanodichthys erythropterus. Next base: position 32,103,838 of record NC_090239.1, read on the forward strand.
TTGACTTTATTCAACAATTTTCAAAAGTCTCCTATGTAGTTGACACAGTGAACTCAGAGCTTCCGTGTTTATGTCCAAATGCCTGCTCAGTATTGGCCTATGCTGTTCACGTGAGCATTAAAATGTATGCGTGTGATGTTGATGCAATACAGAGTCGGCATTCTGATGTACACAGAAGCTCTGCACTGTGCTCACTGCGTTTATTTTGGTTTTGGGTGAACTAACCCTTTAAGTACACTACTTGACAGTTTATTAAAGTGCTTTTAGTATTTACTAGTGTTTATTTTAGTTCTCGGAGCAGATCAAATAAAAAGATACTGCAGCTCTGTAGACAGAATCCACTTGACATTTTTTCAAATGACAAAGGGTCCTTGGTATCAAACTTTGTGGAAATATAAATTTTTTAAAAATCATTTTGTAAAATGATTTTTATGCAAAATATGTAGAATGAATTGAATATCAGAAAATAAAAGATTAGGTAAAAATTATGACTGTTCTGTTATTATAATTGTTGAATACAACAGTGAATATTAAGTCCAGTGAGGTGGGCGAGTGCAAAAAAATAAAAATAAATAAATAAATAAATAAATAAATAATAATAATAATAATAATAATAATAATAATAATAATAATAATAAAAAAAAAAAAAATATATATATATATATATATATATATATATATATATATATATATATATTATTTACAGAATCACAGGCTCTACAATAACTATTTGGATTCTAGCTGACTAGGATTCTTTTGTGCTATGCAACATTGTCAGCATGGTACAACAACAAGGCAAACTTCCAAACTCTACTAAATCCCTAGCTTAGCACTGGAAGGTAGTAAATGTTGTCATAAAAATTGCTTCAGAGTGAAAAGAAAACCTTCCTAGATTGTAGACTTTGTTTCTTCAGTAGAACACAAATGATGATTTTTAACTTCAACCGTTGCAGTCTGTCAGCCGTATAATGTGGGTCAATGGAAACTTCCTTTATAAGAGTAAATAAAACTTGCTTAGACAAATCCAAATTAAACCCTGCGGCTCGTGACGACACATTGATGTCCTAAGACACAAAATGATCAGTTTGTGTGAGAAACTGAACAGTATTTATATAATATTTTTCCTCTAAAACACTGAGCCGCAGGGTTTAATTTGGATTTGTCTAAGCAAGTTTTATTTACTCTTATAAAAGAAGTTTCCATTGACCCACATTATATGGTTGACAGACGGCAACGGTTGGAGTTAAAAATCATAATTTGTGTTCTACTGAAGAAACAAAGTCACCTACATCTTGGATGCCCTGGGGGTAAGCAGATAAACATCAAATTTTCATTTTTGGCTGAACTATCCCTTTAATATTTCTCAGACTGTGTTAATCAGAAAGAAGAATATACACCTAGGATGGCTTGAGGGTGAATAAAGCTTGGGCTAATTTTCATTTGAAAGTGAACTAATCCTTTAAAAGAATTAATATATTTATAAGCCCACACACTCAAATATAACAAATAAAGTGAACAACTAATGTATTTGTATTGCCTATGTATGTTCTTGGCTTCAGATCAAACATGACATGGTTCTGTAAATAACGTCACTGTGAACATTTTCATGTTTAAAACGTTTAATATACAATTTTAGTGCCTGCCAGAGTTTTCAATAAACATTTTCGGTGCTATTTCTCATTGCTTCAACTGTGTATGCATGTTACTTATAAACATCTGAGCTCTGAAAGGCTATCAACATTAAGTCATAATACTGTGTGAATGAGAAACATGCTGTATTACCTCTCAGATAAACAGTTAATGATTTGCATAAGGTTTCCTGTGGCTGTGGTAACAATGTATTGCAAAGCAGGTTTTGCATGCTAGCCAGCAAAGGAATGCTCTTTTACTTCCAGATGAATCTTGAAACTATACACTGATCAGGCATAACATTATGACTACCTTCCTAATATTGTGTTGGTCCCCTTTTTGCTGCAAAAACAGCCCTGACCCATCGAGGAATGAACTCCACTAGACCCCTGAAGGTGTGCTGTGGTATCTGGCACCAAGATGTTAGCAGCAGGTCCTTTAAGTCCTGTAAATTGCGAGGTGGGGCCGCCGTGGATCGGACTAGTTTGTTCAGCACATCCCACAGTTGCGGGGTCAGCATGGGCACCCTGACTGGTCTGCGGCTATGCAGCCACATACAAATCAAACTGCAATGCACTGTGTATTCTGACACCTTTCTATCAGAACCAGCATTAACTTCTTGAGCAATTTGAGCTTCAGTAGCTCATCTGTTGGATCGGACCACACTTGCCAGCCTTCGCTCCCCACGTGCATCAATAAGCCTTGGCCACCCATGACCCTGTTGCAGGTTCACTACTGTTCCTTCCTTGGACCACTTTTAATATAGTAGTCAAATTTTGAAGTGGATCAAAAAAGTTAATCAAATTTGTCCAAAGAATTAAGTTGTGCTAAGAAGAAGGTTTTAGGACAACTTTGATGAAAGGTTTTGATCCACTTCAAATTTTGACTACTGACCACTTTAGACCGGGAACACCCCACAAGACCTGCAGTTTTGGAGATGCTCTGACCCAGTCATCTAGTCAACACAATATGGCCCTTGTCTAACAAATTAGCTCAAAATAAATATGAATAATCAATCATAATTTGTTATAATTAATTATAAATATTTGAATGAGTTAAATCAAATTAACTTAATGTAGCTGAATTAATATTACAATCAATAAATCTGTTCAGCCAGTGAACATCTTGATCATCTATCAGCTTTTCAAGAAGGATATTTTTCCGTGGCCACAGAAAAATATTACTTCCTTAGCACGTAGCTATGATCGAATCGTTATCAGGGACATTGGTTTATAAGCAGATCAGAATCAACTCGCAAGAATGTGCGCACAAATTTTATTAAACTAAATCACGAACACATAACTAAACTAACAAACAAACAAACAAACAAACAAACACACACACACATACCTAGGAAATGACAGTGGAAATGAATTTGAACTGTATCATAACAGGGGAATGCAGCAATTGAAAGAGTAAATTAATAATTGCTGGATGAACCATCAGTTTCAATACTATAAAGCACCTTTATTAACAAAGGGGTTCAAAATCTTAATACTAAATCACCATTTTAGTGTTCAAAAGATAATTGCAAATGCCTTAGTCCAGATCTGCAGGCTAAGGAGAAATCCTTGATGGTTCAGTCCGCTGGCATGGAAGTTGTAATCAATATCTTCTGCGTTGAATGAAGAAAATGGCGACAAACTTTGCGCTGTTAATTTGACTCTTTTGTGGTCGAGGCAGTAGAACTAGTAGGTTGGTGTCCATTTATACTCTGATAAATATAACAAACATACAATGCATTCTATGATATTGTGACGTCCACCCAGACTTAAACTGCACACATCCATTTTATACTTATTCAGAGAAATAAGTATTCTCAGTTACAGCTATTTGCAGGGTTGGAGAAAGTTACTATTAAAAGTAATGCAATAAAATATTACTCACGGACATAGATCAGGCCAGGCTGTTCGTCCTCTGGGAAAGTGAATATAGATGGTATCGCGGTGTCCTTCAGAATGGTTCTCTTCATTGCAAAGATATTTGGTTCGTAGTCCTCGTGCTTGAAATGGAGAGTACATATTCTGCAGTTTTTTAGGTTTTCTATAACGGTGTCATCTCCAAACTTCGGGTGTTTGATGGCCCGCAGCCACTGTTTACATCGCTCCAAATCTTTAACTTAATCTGAAACTGATGGAAACTTACTTGTCCTTTCCTGGTTTTGGGTGTACATCCAGGTACAAGGCAATTTAGCACCATTTCGCTGTAAATGTATGAACTAACTCACGATTTATTTGTTTGAATTTTCCTGAATGCCGCCTGTAACCGCTAGGCGTGGTTTGGGCGTGGCCACGCAAGAGGAGCAGCAAAACAAGTGCATTATGGGAGTTGTTGTCTTTCATCCACATTAGTCAAAAATACATTTTCTGCCTTTTCTCAGTCTAGAAAGCTCCAAATTCAAAAATAATTTCACATTTCTACTACATAAATGACCAATTTTAAATACACATTCATCTTTCCAGGGGTGAAGTACCCCTTTAATAAACGTAATTTCGGGAGGAGTACGCCCATCTAATCTTCCAATTAATACCAAGGTATAAAACCAGCATCTTAACTCTTACTGTTGTTAGTTTCTTTTGGCATCCCTCCTCCTCCCCTTCTCCTCCTTTTGTACTTATTTTTGCCTGTTATAGGAGGGCAATCGGAGCTCGAGTAGCATATTCTTTCCGAGCCCCTCTATAGCAGACAGCAAGCCAAATCTGTTTACCACTTACGCTAAGATTTTATGGGCACACAAACTCGTGAACTAATTGCATTACTGTCAAAGATCCACCATGTCTACACTACATCTTCCATCATCCTCCCTGGCTCTCACCTGCACACACTTCACCATCACCTCTCCTGGATACTAATCACGTACACCTGCACCCCGCCTGCACCTTCATCACTCTGGCAATATTAGTACACACCTTGCTTCACTCTCCTTGTTTCCCCTATGATTCTCCTGTACTTACCTCCTGTGTTTCTCCAGCATCTCCCTTCGGCAGTCTCCAGTGTCTCCATGTGTGTACTCCCCGCTCAGCGAGGTGTGTGTGTGTCCCTCCATCAACCTCCCGCTCATCCATGATCTCCTGGACCTGTAAGGAAAAGACTGACATTACCATCACCTTCTATACAGCCAAAGTATCATCGCTCTGCTTACTTTTACTTACTTGTTTACGTTCATCTCTGTTGTTGTCAAAAACATCCTGTTCACTGTCATCTGTGTTCCGAGTATACTTCCATAACAATTACTTAGTTACTTTTTTATGAAAAGCAATGCGTTACACTACTCAGGCTGAAGCAAATGCATATTTATGCCTGCACAGTAGAGGGCACAGCTCAAACAAACCTTTCAGCTGTGCTGCCGTTCTAGATTAAATAAGAATAGGATACAGTAGAAGGATGTTCAACACTTTTATTTCTAAATCTAATCTAAAGTCATTTTTGCTTATTAGTATGGTGGAATTAAATCATTGAAGGTCAGCAGCAAAGACATTCGTAAATAAAGTGAAATTAAATACATAAAGTACATTTGTGTAATTTAATATAGTTTATTACAGGTTTGTGTAAAATTCTGAGATTGCATGTCACTGTTTTTATTCATTTTTATTCATCATGCATGTTCACATTTAGGCTAAAACTACAATAACCATCATTTTTACACAGCGCACACAACACCTGCACTTTATTTGTCTTAACATGGGGACAGGAGAGCTGTCAGTCAATACATGTGAAAAAGTAACTTGCGTCACTTATTCGAAAAAGTAATGCATTACATTACTAGTTACTTGAAAAAGTAATCTGATTACATAACTCAAGTTACTTATAATGCGTTACCCCCAACACTGGCTATTTGTAATGCAACATCTTACACAAATTCAGCTGTTAATGTACAAATGAATGCATGACAGTTCAATCTTTTTCCTTTTTGTTTGGACTCTGTTTGTTTAGAATATTGCCAAAGGTGTGTCCACTATGTGTGCCCCCTCTGATACCAGCAGACAATCGTAGCACTGCAATGTAGAAGAGACAAATTGCAATCTCCTAAAGGTAACCTTTCAACATGCACTCCTTGATCTAAGTCTATCATGCAAGAGGATATACAGAAACAGACCAACCAAGTTCTGAGTCCCAGCCTGCAAGAGTGAGACAGTTTTGAGCCTGTTGTGAGACCACTCTGTGAGCCTGCGGCCCATTACAGGGAAGGCAGCAACAGATATAAGTTACGAGTCTCCCATCGGGTGAGACATTCTAAGCCTCTTGTTCGTCCAGAGTGACAACAACAGATTCCATGATCTCAGCCTACAGCTTTTGAGGCAGCAACAGACAAACTCATGTTCTGATCCTCCAGTATGTGAGGAAAGAGACATTTCAGAAACGCTATGTTCAGAGTCTTTGTCCCGCAAGACAATAACAGATGCAGCATGATCCAAGTCTCCATGCCAAAGAGACAAAAGAGGATTGACCAATTCTCTGGCCCAGAGAGGCAGAAGATAAACAGTCATTTTGCAATAAGGTTGAGCTCACTTCACTTCAAGGTGCATTTGTCTGCGTGTCCCAGATTAAGGCCCTTCTGCACCTACTTCCAGGCCTCATCTGCGTGTTCCAGATTTTAGGACCCTTTGGTGCTCAAGGCGATCAGAATACCACACAGCTTCGTGTTCAAGGCTGTTGAAACGGATTCCAGCTTCTTTCCCCACTGCATGGTCACCCAGCACAACCAGTGAAAGAAGTCACCGCCATTGGACTGCTCACTCTACCATGTGGAACATAAATATTTTCAATATATGATTTTCTAATTTACATTAGAGGTAATGTAATTGATGCTAGTTAATTAAAAAAAAAAAAAAAAAAAATTGTTCATTTATTTGTTATAAGGTTCCTCACCTTAGTTTTAGAAAAACAACAGTTTATCTTTCCATAAGAAAAGGTAACTCAGCCTTAGCCACATTCAACTTAATCACTTGTATTTTATGTCTTATGCACTTTATTCCTTTATCATTACTAGTATTCATATAGTAGTTGTGTTACTTCCTCTTGTTTATCTTTTGTTAATAAAATTTATTTTCTTACACCTGTGTCTTCCTTGTGCTGATAATACAGTAAGAGGCTCTATAAGTTAGCAATCTCAACAATCTTTCAGATAAATCAGATGACCAACTCCCTCCACTTTACATTAATTCTAAATGACTCAACAGCCTCCTGTTGGGAGTGTTCTCATACTGCCAAAGTAAAAGACCTTGACTGGTGGCCCAAAATAAGAGGGGGGGAAGCTTAAGTGATGTGTGATCCAAAAATCACACTGTCAGCAGTGACGTGAGTACCAACCACTACGTTACTTGGCATCCTCGGATGGGCAAAAGTAAAATCACTACAATTAACCCATATATACCATAAATTCTAAGTAGGCTAAATGCTGTAGACCTGACATTTTGAAAAGAGATGTTGTCTATCCCCTCCTGGGATGGTGCCGCTCTTCTCTCTAGTGATATAGCACATAGTCTTAGAGCTGAAAAATGATAAACTGGGGCCCAGGTCAAGAAGCAGACAGACTGGCTTAACGGACCGTCTGCTAGCTGTCTCACGTCACAGAAGTGAACAGAGACTCTTTCACCTAGATATCACATAGAGACTGTGTCTGTTCCCAGATTTAGTAAATACAAAACACTCCCAAACTCATTTAAGGGTAAAAATTGAATTGATGTTCAACAAATAAAAAACAGATATAATACCGATGAAGAAATGATAAAGCTAGGGTTGCTAAATATTAGGTCACTTTCTTCAAAAGCACTTATTGTAAATTATATGATCACAGATTATAAACTAGATGTGCTGTGTTTGACAGAAACCTGGCTAAAACCAGATGATTACATTACTTTAAATGAGTCCACCCCTAAAGATACCCCTACTGTTATATAAACAAGCCTCATCTGAAAGGCAAAGGGGGAAGTGTTGCTGTAATTTATAGTAATATCTTCAGTATTACTCAGAAGTCTTTCAAATATAATTTCTTCGAAGTGATGGTGTTTTATGTAACGTTATGCAGTGTTCATGATAAATCCCATTTAACATTTGTGCTGGCTACTGTATACCAGGGCACCAGGGCACATACAGACTTTATCAAAGAATTTGCTGATTTTCTTTCGGAGTTAGTACTGGCTGCAGATAAAGTCCATGTAGATAATGAAAAAGATGCATTGGTATTGGCATCTGCTCCTTTGAGCTTACTGACGATTAAGGAAAATAGTCCAATGCTGTGGTACAATGAGCACACTCTGGCCCTTAAGAGAGCAGCCAGAAAAATGGAGCACAGCTGGAAGAAAACAAAGCTAGAGGTTTTACGCATTTCATGGAAGGAAAGCTTTTTTGCATACAGAAAGGCCTTAAAAACTATTATATCTGCTTATTTTTCAACTCTCTTAGAAGAAAACATACTCAGGCCTAGGTATTTTTTGATAGAGTGGCTAAATTAAAGAGAAATAAAGCTTCAACTTCTGACATTTCCAAACAACACAGCAGTAATGACTTTATGTACTTCTTCACTTGCAAGATTGATAATATTAGAGAGATTATAATTATTATAAATTATAACCGTGCAACTGTCTACTACAGTATCACATCAGACAGTGCATTATAATGTACCCGAGGAAAATTTCCATTCATTCATTTCTATAGGAGAGGAAGAATTGTCTAAACTCGTGAAATCATCAAAACAACATGTATGTTAGACCCTATATCGACTAAGCTACTGAAAGAGATGCTTCCAGAGGTCATAAATCCTCTTTTTAATATCATTAATTCATCTTTGTCACTAGGACACTTTTAAGCTGGCTATTATTAAACCTCTTATTAAAAAAAAAACAACTTAATCCAAGAGAATTAGTCAAGTACAGACTGATCACAAATTTACCTTTTCTGTCAAAAATACTAGAAAAGGTAGTATCATCACAACTATGTTCCTTTTTAGAAAGAAATGGTATCTGCAAGGAATTCCAGTCAGGATTTAGACCATAAAATTGTACTGAGACTGCTCTCATTAGAGTTACAAATAATTTGCACTTATCATCAGATTGTGGTTGTACCTCCATATTAGTGCTACTGGATGTTAGTGCAGCATTTGACACTATCGACCACAGCATTCTTTTGAATAAACTCAAAAACTATGTTGGCATTAGTGGAATTGCATTGGCAAGGTTCAAATCATACATCTGATCATTATCAGTTTGTAGCAGTAAATGAAGAGATGCCATACCGATCACAAGTTCAGTGTGGAGTACCACATGTCTCAGTACTCTGACTGTTGCTTTTCACTCTGTACATGCTACCCTTGGGAGATATCATTAGGAAGCATGGCGTTAGTTTTCACAGTTATGCTGATGATACTAAGCTCTATATTTATTTGTGCCCTAACAAAACTTACCAATCCACAAAATTAACAGAATTTAGAGCTGAAAAAATTGGATGAATAGTAATTTCCTACTACTAAATTCAGAAAAAACAGAGATTCTAATTATTGGACCAAAAACCTCTGCACGTAATAACCTAGAATACGGTTTAACACTTGAAGGCTACACTGTTAAGTCTTCGTTGTCAGTTAGGAACCATATGCCCTCAATGACAAATGCAGAACAGTTAGTTCATGTGTTCATGACCTCAAGGCTAGATTATTGTTATGTTATACTGGGTGTTTGCCCTGCATGCTTAATAAACAAACTACAGCCAGTCCAAAATGCAACAGCTAGAGTTCTTACTAGAACCAGGAAGTAGGACCAAATTAGCCTGGTTCTGTTAACACCGCATTGGCTCCCTATTAAACATCATATAGATTTAAAATATTGCTAATTACTTACAAAGCACTAAATGGTTTAGCTCTCCAGTACTTAAGCGAGCTCTTAACACATTATATATGTCTATTGTGATCTCAGCATTCTGGCCAGTTGATAATACCTACTGTAGAATATCAAAATTAACTGCAGGCGGTGGATCCTTTTCCTATTTGGCACCTAAGTGAGCAGAAAGCTGATTACTTGGAGCACAGCTCAACAAGGCAGCCTGGTGGACCCGTATGGACGATGGCCCCAGGTGGAGAAAAGAGAGGGAGGAGCCAAGGTGGAGCTGACTGATCGACAGGCTGAGGTGGAGGGACAGGCTTGAAGTCCATAGGTGGTGTTGCTTATGGCAGACTAGAAATTGGTTCTAGGTCAGCAGGGTTTGTGTGCAAAGACATCAACAATGGGTAGAAATGTTTCAGGCATGGAAGAATGGCTTCTTGCCATGTTAGGTTATCCAATTCTTGCAGCTCGAGTTGGTTATAATAATTCGCTCCCCTTCAGTAAATCGATTTTAGTGTGGCATCGTCTAGAAAGGAGTGCTATGCCAACGCATAAAATTGGGCAGAGTAATTCAACAAAGTCCTTCTTTGGCGTGAGCAATAAATGGTGCTGCTTTATCCATTATGTGGTTTGTCGCTCTGTCACATGTAATCGACGTGCGAAATGCAGGAACAACAGGATACTGAAGACTTTAATGAACACTGAGTATTAACAAAGCAACTGCACATAAACATTAATGATGACAAACACAGAACTGGGAAATCTAAGGGCTTATATACACAGGGATCTATTCAGCATAACATAGAACAGGTGTGTAACTTGATTAGCAACCTAGGAAACTAATTGCATTTATTTGTTTATTTGGATCCCCATTAGCCACTACCTAGATAGTGACTACTCTTCTTGGGGTCCCAGCTTTTTAAAGAAAGTAATGTGTTATATTACTTTTACTCATCTGGACTGGGCTTGCTTGTTTGTTTTTTTAATAGCAAAATTAAACAAAATGTAAAGGCCCCAAACATAAAGGCCCTTTTACACCAAAAGTGGAATAAATAAGCCTCAGGCTGAAGAAAATGCAATATACAGTAGAGGGTGCAACTCAAACAAACCTTTCAGCTCTGCTGCTAGTCTTTTGTCAGTCACTAAATGGAAAAACAAACTAACTTGCGTTACCTATTTGAAAAAATAACTCATATTCATGTAGCGCCCCCTACCTGTTTTTTATGTTAAATAAGTAGGGCAGCGTACCAGATTCATTAACTATGTGCCTACAGATGTTGAAGTTAGGCCCCTCTGACGTCACAATGAAATAATTCTCCTTTAGAAAGTTATATACAATGAAATCTATAGTAACTTATGAATAACTTGTATATGAATAAACTTTCTGAATGAATAAAACTCTGGTGGAAGTAACAAAATATAACAAATTTAATTAAAAAAAATAAAATTGGTTAAAACTATCTCAAAATGGACAAAACAGTATCAAAAGAAATCACATCTGAACAAACATCACAATATTAAATGTACTGAATAACACTATATGAATTAATAGAAAACGCTGTGGGCCCACACACACGTCAGTCATTCACTACACAATCCGTTGCAGGCCTGAGACGTTGCTGGCGTACGTGGTGGCCTTAGAAACAGCAAACTGGCCTCTTCACTCTCCTGAGCGGGGAAAAACAAAACTCAACAAAGTTACCTGAATTCCGTTGTGGAATTACCAGTGACTCTGCTGCACTGCAGAAATCGCGATCTTCTTACTGTGCGCGGCTGAGCGCTCTCTGAAAGACCAGCCACCGACTCCTATGCACGGTTGTATGCTCCGGGGAAAGCTTCCTCCGGTGCGCAGCTGCGCACTTTCTGCAGACGGGCCACAGACTCCTTCACTTGTAGTAGTCAAACTGGCGACTTTCTCGTTAACTGTACTCAGATCCGCAAACAGCAAATAATATGAGTGTCTCTAAATTGGAAGAATAACTTGAAAACACCGTCTTTATCAAACGTTTCTTCCCTCTAAAGAATGACGAAAGTCCACCATGTCGAGCGAACATACACAGAGAATTCAGTTACTACACCATAACACAAACTGAAAACTCGTGGGACTTGAATCAAGTAGATATACACAATTTAAGATATAAATATGATGAATAATACATAAACTATATCTGCTTATATTTCCGATCGGCTGCATTCCGTTAAACTCTCTCTCGTCTCCATGGAAACCCCAAACAAATCACAAAACATAACAAAACACGTAGGCGAGGGCGGGACTTAACGTTCATAAACCAATAGACTAGAGAAAGACCTAACTTGTAGGTCTTTTCACACGTGTATAAAAATCAAACTTGATATATGCTCGTATTCTTAACAGCATACACACCCACATTTTATACAGCAATATATAGAGTGGTATATTCCATTCACATTTTAGCTCTGAGCAAAAACAAAATAAAATAAAGTGAAATAAACTCAATACCTGTAGAATTTTATTCTACTGGGTTACATGCTCCCCCTTCTAAAAAATCTCATGTCCCCATGAGCTCACATCTTTACACTTTAACCCTCTGGCCCTCTTCGTTTAGGTGTCACACTTACCTTCTTTACGGTCAAAAGTGACCGAAGCCTTGGAAAGTAACTTTTTTGTTCCTCAGGAAAACCAATGTAATATATTCTTGTTCTATAATATTTTTTGATTATTATATAAAATTTTGAGGGTATTTTATGATACTATGCAATATTTATACAATTTTTATTAACTATTTTTCCCCATTGAAAATAATAGAATTTTTTTTTTAACATATTTTTAAATTATTTTTCAATTAAAGCAGTATTCCATGTTAAAATAGAGACAAGGCATTTAAAATAATTTTTTTGAAGGTAGATTAGTGCCATTTGGTGAGAGTAAAAAAAGAAAAACTTATGCAATGCCATGTCGTAACCACTAGATTCCCATAGAGCTCTATATAAAATTCTCTAGTGGTTTTTGGACACAAACACTTATTTTTATTAAGTTTTGGATATGGATTTAAACTTAGACATTCTCAAAGACTACTTTTTGTCAAGGTTTAGATTTTTTTTTTTTTATGTTGATTTGAAGCGTCGGTTTTTGCATTAATTTTACTACAGTCAAACCTGAACATAGAGGGCGCCATTTTGTTACACGTAACATCAAAATTCAATAAAAAATAACAAAAATGAACAGGTGTGTTTTATAACAGCTTAAAAAATCTGTGTTTGATCTGATTTCATCCTCTTATTTGAGTTTTGGCTCAATTTTACCATACTATTACAGCCACACTGGTTCATTTGTATGTGTATAATGGTGTGTTGTGTGTGTGTTTGTCTGTGAATGTGTGTAAGTGAGTGGGTGTTTCTATTTTGTACTCTTGGTGTTTTAGAGTGTAACCCCTTTCTTGCAGTTCATTTTTTACTGCTTTGTGGCTGAATTTTTGCTTTTATTTCACACATTTGCATAAACTTGCTCTGTCTTATAGTCGTGCTGGTTCATATATATGTGTGTGGGGGGGTGGTTGTGTCTATTTTGCACTCTTGGCATTTCAGAGTGTCCCCCCTTCAGTGCTGCACACTTTGTTTCTGCACAGTGTCTGATTTGTAGTTTGTACCAACAAAAGATTCTCTGAGTTGTTGTATTTTTTCGTATTTCCCATTCATTTCCTATGTCGGTCATTTTTGACCGAAAAGAAGGTAAGTGTGACAATTTTTTTTACGATGCCTTAACATGTCCGAATCATGTCCTTGATTTTTTTGTGTGTTCATATTGGTAATGCTACAAAAGTCACCAAGTGTCATCTCATTCCGACAAAGCTACGATTTTTAACAATTCAAAATATAAAATCTTTCGGTCAGAAATGACCGAAGAAGGCCTGAGGGTTAAAGGTGACTTTAGGCTCTGTATAAGCATTTACTTGAGCACAACAATAACACTGTGCCATAGGGCGACACCACATGGTGTTACAGGGTTTCTTTCCTGACTCTTCCCCACCCTCTACATTTATGAACATCCCTCTATGAACCAGAGTTAAAGGTCGGTTAGTGGGCCGACCTAGGCTATCATAGCTCAGTCTGACTACTGGTCTTATGTTTCTTTTGGGGCGGGAATGAACAGTCTCTACTGCTTCTTTAGCATTAGCTATGCCAGGCTCTCCCCCTTCTAAACCAGGATCTCCCATTTCCTCTGGAATCTGATCTGGCAGTTCTCCATGGCTTTCTCCAGTGAACATTGGCCCTGCCATTTCTGCAAGGGATCTATCCAGTTCACCTTCATGGTAAACAGTTTCCTCCTCTACTGCATTTTCTTCCAGTGCAACTTGCGGTGTCTCAACCCTGTCCGGGCAGTAATAACACAGGTCATCCTCTTCACTTTCAGAGTCATTCCTCCATTCACGTCCTGTCACAGCTGCATGTCTTTCTCTTAATTCTCTTCTCTGATTTCTTTCCACAGATCTTGTCCTAATCTCCGGTGGTGCAGAAACTTTCTCTGGTTCTCCAGTATCAGACAACCTCACATTGTCCCCAACAGGTAAGAGATGGTCTCGGTGTAAAGTTTTTACACTGCCCATACCGGATTCAGGTTTCAGGCGATATACAGGTAAGTTCTTTAGTTGTTCCACCACCAGGTAAGGAACAGAATTCCATTTGTCACAGAGTTTGTTCTTTCCAGTCAAGGCCAGATTTCTTATCAGCACACAATGTCCTACTGCTAAGGTCTGATGTTTCACTTGTTTGTCATACAACCGTTTGTTCCTCAGCTGACTTTTTTGGGCAGTTTCAGTGGCTAACTGGTAAGCTCTCTGTAAATCTGACTTCATTCTCTCCACATACTGTCGATGGCTTCCAATTCCCTTTCCATCAGGTGAAGTCCCAAAACACACATCCACCGGCAGACGAGCCTCTCTTCCAAACAGAAGATAATATGGTGAGTACCCAGTCGCCTCGTTCTTAGTACAGTTGTAAGCATGTATCAGTCTGTTAATATGTTGACTCCATCTGTTTTTCTCTGCAGGATTTAGGGTACCAAGCATGGAAAGCAGCGTTCTGTTGAACCTTTCTGGCTGGGGGTCTCCTTGTGGATGGTAGGGAGACGTTCTGGATTTTCTGATTCCCAGCATACTCAGTAACTCTTTTATGAGCCCACTTTCAAAATCTCGTCCCTGATCGGAGTGTATACGGGAAGGTAAGCCATAGTGAACAAAGAATTTGTCGCACAGTATCTTGGCCACAGTCAGAGCTTTCTGGTCCTTGGTGGTGAAGGCTTGGGCATAGCGTGTGAAATGGTCAGTCACAATGAGAACATTGCAAATACCTTTTGAATCAGGCTCGATTGACAGGAAGTCAATGCACACTAAGTCAAACGGCCCACTGCTGGTCATGTGATTCAGTGGTGCAACTTTTTTAGGCAGTGTCTTTCTCGTTACACAGCGGCCACAGTTCTTAACATACTGCTCTATGTACGCAGACATTTTAGGCCAATAGAAACGATCTTTCAAGAGTTCAGTAGTTTTCTCTACTCCCAAATGTCCCGAGTCATCATGCAAGGAGCGCAGTACTTCAGACCAGTACCTCTCTGGTAGGACGAGTTGTGTTTTCTTTCTACCACAGGAACTTTTGGTGACTCTGTACAGAAGGTGTCTCATGATCTTTAATTTGGGTCCCTGTCGCTGTAACAGAGCAATGGTCGTATTGGAACTCTTAGCAACGGTAAGTATTTTCCCTGACTCCACTTCTCGCTTCACTTCACCAACTACAGGGTCCTCCTCTTGCGCTTTTCTCAAATCTGCATTAGTCAGCTGTTCCATTTGACACAGACCCAACGCTGTGGGACAAGAGAATGCCTCGGGTATACTCTGAGGTAAAACACCTAAGTGATCCACCAGTCTGGATGATGACTCTTCACTTTCAGTAGTCACAGCTAACTGACAGATGGCTCTTACTCCTGACTTAGGTATTTCCTTCCTCTCAGAGCATGCAGTGGATTCACAGGGGTAGCGAGACAACACATCCGCGTCGATGTTATTACTTCCTGGCTTGTATTGCAAACTGAAGTTATAGGTAGCTAATGCAGCTAACCAACGATGACCTGTTGCACTCAGCTTAGCACTTGACAACACATAGGTAAGTGGATTGTTGTCAGTTTTCACCACAAACTGGGCACCATATAGATAGTCGTGGAACTTGTCCACAACCGCCCATTTGAGTGCCAAGAACTCCAGCTGATGAATGGGGTAACGTTGCTCGGACGGACTTAGTTTTCTGCTTGCGTAGGCCACAGGCCTAAGTCCACCAGGATGCTCCTGATTCAGAACGGCACCCAGTCCACTAAAACTGGCGTCAACATGCAGTACATAAGGTTTGTTGGTATCAGCGAAAGCAAGTACTGGGGCATGTGTGAGACAGTAGATGATTTTATGGAAAGCTGCTGTACATGTGTCATCCCAACGCTCTCCAAATGGCTCAGATGCTTTGTAATACTTCTTGCCTCCTATCGTTTTTTGGTTTTGCCCAGATGTTGGTGGGTAACCTTTGGTGAGCTCGGTCAAGGGCCTCACAATGGCAGAGTAATCCTTTATGAAACGCCGGTAAAATCCACAAAATCCCAGGAACGACCTCAATGACTTTAGGTCGGTGGCATTTTCCAGCTTGTTACGGCTTCAATCTTGGCTGGGTCTGGTGATACACCAGCAGCTGACACAATGTGACCCACATAACGGACTTGGGACTGGCAAAACTGACACTTGTCAATCGAGACTTTCAAGCCACACTCACGCAGACGGTCTAGGACTTTTAATAGTCTCTCTTCGTGTTCTTCAAGTGTGCGTCCGAACACAATGATGTCATCAAGGTAGACTATTACTTGGAGGAGGTGCATGTCACCCATGGCTTTCTCCATTAGCCATTGGAATGTGGCTGGAGCTCCAGTAATTCCTTGAGGCATCCGTTCAAACTGGAAGAAACCCAGGGGACAAATAAATGCTGTCTTCTCTTTATCTTCCTCCGCCATCGCTATTTGATAATATCCACTACGGAGGTCCAGTACTGAAAACCATTTACTACCAGCTAAACAGTCCAGGGCATCATCGATCCTGGGAGTGGTGTACTGATCTGGGATGGTACGAGCATTAAGAGTTCGGTAATCGATGCACATCCTTATTGCCCCACTCTTCTTCCGTGCTATTACTATGGGCGATGCGTATGGACTCCTTGACTCTTATGATTCCAGCCACTAACAGGTCTTTGATGTGACGTCGTACATCCTCGATGTCCGCAGGTGCGATGCGTCTGGAGCGCTCTCTGAATGGTTTAGAGTCTTTCAGCCTGATGTGATGCTCAACTCCTTGAGCTAATCCCACATCCCACTCTCCGGTGGAAAAGACATCCCCTCTGGTCGACAATTTCTGACGCAGCCTCTGTTCCCAGGCCTCAGGGATGGATGACTCCCCAAAATTAAATAAGCTTGAGTCTATGGTTTGAAAGCTCTGTTCCCCAGAGCTTACGGTGAGCGTGTCAGTGGGATACACATTGGCAATTACTGATCCCGGAGGAATGGAGATATCTTTAGATGTTTCATTATGGACCAGGACTTTGATATTGTTACCCTCTACTGCTGAAGATGGGAGTACCACGGGAGTTATGAACGTTCCAGCTGGAAGACTATTCTCTTCAGGGGTGTCTACTACAAAGATCTCCTTTCTCAAAGGCTTGTCAGTCTCCACTTTACAGACAGCACATACTTCACCCCTTGGTGGAACTACACAATCGCCAGGTCCTATCCATCTGACTTTTCCATCAGGTCTGTCAGGAATGATTTCAGTCTCTCGTTTTGACAGCTGGATTGCATGGTGTTGAGTCTGGATTCTCAAAGCATGTGCAACACTGGATCCTTCAGCATCCTGGCTAAGAGCAGCAAGGCGTTTGAAGAAACTGGCATTCGTACCAATAATGACTGGCACTTGGGAGGGACCCTGGGGCTCAGGACATACTAGCGCCAATATGGACAATGGCTCCTCCACACCAGTGACAGAGGCAGGGAAAGTGACATCCACTACAATATACCCCTTGTATGGGTAACTGGAAGAACTGAGACCCCATATGGACAATCCAGTCAAAGGGTGAATGGGCACATCAGGCAGGTTCTTTGAGTACCAGCTGTCAAACACAATCGTCACTTGTGATCCGCTGTCTAATAGTGCTTGACACTCGCAGCCATTAAGCTTCACTTCTACAGTGGATGCTGGCCCTACTAGACCTTTGGGAAGGCAGCTGGAGTTGTAGATGTCTGTCTGGCTCTTTTTGGAGAAACAAGCCTGGTTTAACGCAGTTATATCTTCACCCATCTCGTTCTTCCCACTCTTTGCCTGCCGCAAGGAACGAATCAGTTTTTGAATAACTTGGTCAGAATTTGGTGGAGCTTGACACTTTGTTGCAATATGACCGTCTTCTCCACACCTGTAGCAGAAGTAGTCATCTCTTGTTCTGGCTGACTTGTATCTTAAGGACGTGGATCCAGACTGGGATGGTTTTGTCCGCTGCTCTGGAACATGAGGTGAGTATTGAGTAGAACTGACACTCAGAACTGCCAACTGCTGCTGTAAGTGTTGGACTTGTTTCTTTAACTCTTGGACTTCTGAATCATCAGTTTTTTCAGTCTTCTTGGTTGTTTTTTCTTTTGTTTTAATCACTAATGATGAAGTAGACAAGGTTTTGGGCTCACCTCCACTTATTTGGCTTCTCAATTCTTCAATCTCAGCCTTCAGTTCTTGTATGACAGATGTGCTGGCTCTTTCCTCTTCATTGAATTGTATGGCTTTGGCTTTCGTGGACATTCTGTGGCGAGCAGCTTCACTCTCCTCTGCCTCACGTATTTACTTTAGCAGACTCAGAAAAGAGGGTGGGTGATTTTTCCTTTCTCTCAGTCTCAACTGGAGCAACATCATGTCAGAATTCACAGCCCCTCTAATCAGCTGTTCCACTCGTACTTTGTCCACCAGTCTGGGGGACAGTCCATCTCTTTCCACTACTTTGCTGAGGGTCTTCTCCATCCTTCTCAGGAATTCAGACAGAGCCTCCCCTGTGCCCTGGCGCATAAGACGAAACTTAAAGTATAAATCCTCACCAGACTCAGATGATCCAAATGTGCTCTCCAACGCTTCCAAGTACTGCAAAGCACTTGCTTCAGGGTCTGAAAATCGAACAGCTCTTATAATGTCCAATGCAGGTCCCTTGAGGCTTTCCACAATTCTGCGTCGTTTTTCTTTTTCAGAGCAGTCACCCTCAGTTATCATCAGCCTAGCTTGGTCCATCCAAGTTTCCATATTCTCCTCTCCCAGAGGGGTTGGAGCTACAGCTGAAAAAGTGTGCAGGCGACGATATGCGTTGTCGCTTGGGAGCTTTACTGTTTTTGCACAGACCTCACCCATGGCTCGTATAATTGACTCAGGGGAACTGTCTGGGGCACTGGGAGGAGAAATCAAAGCTTGTATATCACTGAGAGACTTTCCTTCTTCCATCAAGAACTTTGCAAACTTTTCAGTAAATCCACCAGTAGCTGCATTAGATGCAGATTCCTGTGTCTGAATTACTATGACTGACCAGGGCTCGCTCTTTTCGGCCCATGACACTTCAGTAGGTATGCGCTTAGGGTCAATAGCTTGTTTGCACTCACACAACACCAGCAGAGAATGTGAGGTAGGTCCTTCTCTCGTGTCTCTTACTCGAACTCTTCCTAGCGCTTTTACTGCCTCCATCGTCTCTTCAATTTCGGCCACTTCTGTGTGAACAGGTACATTTAAAAGTATTAAAGCGTAAGTCTCTTCAATGCCAGCATCTTTACACCAGTTGGCTAACTCTGCTTGGAGGAATGGGTCTTTTGTTAGAGCCATGACAACACTGTATATAGTTCTCCGTCTCTTATAATGCAACAACAGGGTATGATTACACTTAACTTTTCTCTTTCTTCTTTCAGGAACTAGCTGTGACTTTCCAGAGGGAGATCCCGGACGAGCCCCCACTTTTATGTAGTGCCCCCTACCTGTTTTTTATGTTAAATAAGTAGGGCAGCGTACCAGATTCATTAACTATGTGCCTACAGAAGTTAGGCCCCTCTGACGTCACAATGAAATAATTCTCCTTTAGAAAGTTATATATAATGAAATATATAGTAACTTATGAATAACTTGTATATGAATAAACTTTCTGAATGAATAAAACTCTGGTGGAAGTAACAAAATATAACAAATTTAATTAAAAAATTAAAATTGTTTAAAACTATCTCAAAATGGACAAAACAGTATCAAAAGAAATCACATCTGAACAAACATCACAATATTAAATGTACTGAATAACACTATATGAATTAATAGAAAACACTGTGGGCCCACACACACATCAGTCATTCACTACACACTCCGTTGCAGGCCTGAGACGTTGCTGGCGTACGTGGTGGCCTTAGAAACAGCAAACTGGCCTCTTCACTCTCCTGAGCGGGGAAAAACAAAACTCAACAAAGTTACCTGAATTCCGTTGTGGAATTACCAGTGACTCTGCTGCACTGCAGAAATCGCGATCTTCTTACTGTGCGCGGCTGAGCGCTCTCTGAAAGACCAGCCACCGACTCCTATGCACGGTTGTATGCTCCGGGGAAAGCTTCCTCCGGTGCGCAGCTGCGCACTTTCTGCAGACGGGCCACAGACTCCTTCACTTGTAGTAGTCAAACTGGCGACTTTCTCGTTAACTGTACTCAGATCCGCAAACAGCAAATAATATGAGTGTCTCTAAATTGGAAGAATAACTTGAAAGCACCGTCTTTATCAAACGTTTCTTCCCTCTAAAGAATGACGAAAGTCCACCATGTCGAGCGAACATACACGGAGAATTCAGTTACTACACCATAACACAAACTGAAAACTCGTGGGACTTGAATCAAGTAGATATACACAATTTAATATATAAATATGATGAATAATACATAAACTATATCTGCTTATATTTCCGATCGGCTGCATTCCGTTAAACTCTCTCTCGTCTCCATGGAAATCCCAAACGAATGTATTGATGTTTGTGACGTGTCCGAAACGTCACCGTCATTGAATACGTGGCCAATTAGGTACCGCTCCACTTTTGTATATAAGTTCGTTGTTCATGCCCCCTGGATTGCGTCTTGGTCGAAAGCCCGCCCCTCTTTGTTTCCTTTCACTGTTGTGGATCGCAGAGGTACGTGTTTTTAGCAATGTAGCTTTGTTGTTGGATTCGAATGCTATGCCGTGATATCATGCAATCTTTATTTTAGTGTGACGTTGGTCCGCCAAGGCTGTGTGTGTGGTGTACTGCTTACCCCCAGGTAAGTTTTTTTCATGTGGTACAGTCGCGGTGTTGTGGGAAGTTTTGTTTGAGTTACCTACAGTTATGCGTTTTAGCGCTGTGTGTTTACAGGGTGCCCACCTGCGCGTTAGGGCAGCACAATAGCCAGGTTGGAGCGCCAGCTGTTGATCGACCTAACTAAAGGAGCTACCATATGACTTTATGAGTGTGTGTGTGTGTGTGTATGGTTGTGAGTGTCACGTCGTCTAATAAGGTGAGTAACTTGTTCCTCTCTTGCAAATTATTGTATGCTTTAAGCTGAGTGTAATAAACATTTGTGTTTAGGGTCCTCGTTAAGGCATTGCATCACGCTTCCTCTCTTGCGCGCTCTCTCTCTCTCTCTCCAACCCATGCTCTGGACCGCGCTGCTGCTTTGGGTCATTGACACCTCTGGTCCAGCGGTTAAGTGGGCTAGATATTTGTTTTCTTTGTTTTCTCTTTTGTGGTTATTTTTGGTTTGGCTTGTTTGTTCTTTTTGTATTTATTTATTTATTTTCTTTTTTTTTGTATTACTGTCACCAACTCTCAGTTTGTGATTTTGACTGTGTGATAACAGTCATTATTTATTGGAGTGAGTTACCGCTATGCGGTATTCATGATCTCGAGCAATCTTGAGCCGTGATCAGTTCTGAGTTTGTGATCTTTGTCGTGACAGTATACGTTGTTTTCTGTCTGTAATATTTGTATTTTTATTTGTACCCTTATATTGTTTGAGTATTGTAAGTTGTTTTTTTGTGGTGTTTTATATTTTTCATATATTGATTTTGACTTTGCTTATGTTGGTTTGGTTTATTTTGTATAGTGATTTTGTTTTTTTTTTCTTTCTTCTTGTGTTTTCCAGGAGCTGAGTATTCCTTGGGAGCGGGCTGGTGCTGGGTTGCACAGGCTTCACTTCGACAAGGATTGTCACTTATTGCTGTGTCACTATTTTTGGTCATTATTTGCAGTGAATTTTGTGGATGTGATTCTGATTGGCGGGATTTCTTTTGTGCACTGAGTGCACCATACTAGCCCGCTTCTCATAAAAGGAAGCCTCAGCCCCTACATCAAGTAATTTCATATTTTTTCTTTTTTTCTTTTTTTTCTCATTCGACTAAGACCATCTAAATGCTGTGTTTGGGATTTTAAATTTTGTAAACCTTTTTAACTTTAATAAAGAAAAATAACTGTTTAAACGGGAACTCACGCCTCTTGCCTTTGCTAAGTGGAACGTATTTGCGTGTTCTTTTGGTTATTTCCCCGTTATTTCGGGGTGGCGTAGTCACTACTAAACAGCCACTTGCTACATGTGGCGTAGTCGGCAGGGTCCACAGAATATTTGGCAGAGGCGTGGGACCGTATATTTCTGTTTATTTGTAAGTAGTTGGGTTTGGTTTTCTTTTTTTTGTTTTTCTTTTTTTGTAGGAACAAAGCAGCAGCGCGTGCTCTGGAGATTGCAGCTTCTGGTTCGACTTCTTCAGGTGCCGCTTATTGTGGTGCTGAGTACTGCAAAAAATTAATTGGGTAAGTGCTCTAATAATGGAGGGAGAACTACAGGAACTTAAAGAGCTTGTGGCTCAACTTAGAGCTGACAATGAGAGATTGCGACAGGAGAGGGCATCTGAACCGCAAGGGGTTAGTGTGGCAGGACCTAGTACTTCTGCTGCGGCTACAGCCCCTATACTTCCATCACTGACTGGTACTAATACTCCAGTAACTGACAGGTTTGTATTTGTACCTAGAGATAGAAGGTGCCCAAAATTTAGTGGGAAGTCTGGGGTGGATATTAATGAATGGGTCGAAGAAGCTAAAGCATGTATGAGAACTCGTTATTTGTCACCTGCGGATCAAGCCTTCTTTCTTTTCGATCACTTAGAGGGGGAGGCACGAGAAGAGATACGATATCGTTCAGATGAGGAGCGTGGGGATCCCGAGAAAATTATTAGAGCACTGCGTGAGTTGTATGGATGTTCACTGTCATATGTAGCTTTGCAGGAGGCTTTCTTCTCCCGGAGGCAGCAAGAGGGGGAAACACTCTTGGAATTTTCCCTCGCCTTGATGAGTCTCCTGGAGAAGGTTAAGCAACAGTCGCCAAATGCCATGGTGAACACTGAAATTGTGTTACGTGATCAATTTGTTGAATACGTTAATGATAGTACTTTGAGACGGGAGCTTAAACAGCTGGTGCGCCGACAACCAAATTCCACTTTGTTAGAGGTACGGAGCGAAGCTCTTCGATGGGAGCAGGAAGGGATGCCGGGCGGTGCAAGGGCTCGAAGTTTATCTGTTCCATTGGCACATGGAATTCAGTATGGTGTTCATGGAGATTCAAGGGTGGGGGCTCGTAGCTTGCATCAAACATCTGAATTGGGTGAGTTGAGAGAAATGCTGAAAGTACAGCAAGAGCAGTTAAATCGCCTCACGCAAAGTTTCGCCCGATTGCAAGGTCCAGAAATGCGTAGTCGAGTTCCTCGTAATGGGTCTATAATTTGTAGGCGGTGTCAAAGGCCAGGTCATTTCGCTCGAGAGTGTGATGGGGAGCGGGTACCCCAGTGCACTTCGCATTCCGTCGTACCTTTTGCTGGGGGCGAGCAGTCTTCTACTCCTGCGCATTCGGAAAACTAGTGCCCACCGGGCTGCAGAGCCACAGCTCGGTTGGGGATTATATCGGCTCTGATTTGTCAAACGGTCCTGTTTCAGCGTCTCGCTTAATGTCATCTTGTCCTCATCTTGTTGCCTCTGTGGGTGGAGTGCCAGTGCCCTGTTTGGTTGACACAGGCTCCATGGTCTCCACGATTACAGAAAGCTGTTTTCTGCGGCATTTTGAACCTTGGGGTCAGGAGCGACTTAGGTCATGTCAATGGTTACAGCTTCGTGCCGCCAACGGTCTTTCCATTCCCTATCTTGGTTATATGGAGCTGGATATTGAGCTCTGTGGCCAAGTTATTTCAAATTGTGGGGTGCTTGTTGTCAAAGATCCTCCTGGTGGCTTGTGTGATCAGATTCCGGGGTTCTCGGAATGAATGTTTTGAAACGATGCTACCAGGAGCTCTTTGGACAACATGGCCCCGCTCTTTTGATCTGCCAGATGTGTCAAAAGCTCCGCATTTTGTATCTCAGGCTTTACAACATTGCTCTGATGTGAACACTATAACTAGCGTAAGTCGCGTTGGTAGGGTTCGGGTTCGGGGCCGTAGGCCTTGTCGCATTCCAGGGGGCATGCTCAAGTTTGTTCCTGCAACTTGCTCCAACGAATATTCTAGTGGAGTCGTACTTTTTGAGCCTCCTGAGGCTGGTTTGCCTGTTGGGTTGTTGTCCTCACCGGCAGTAGTTCAGGTTAACCAGGGGACGGCTTATATACCTGTGATTAATGTTGGTGTGACTGATGTCATGCTTTATCCTCGTTCCCCGATTGGCACATTGCGTAGTGTTTATGTGGTGAGTTTGCCCACAGGTGTGACCGAGGTCCAGCCAGTCGTGGCTGTTGTGGGTGCCCAGAATGCAGAAGTGGGACTTGCTGTACAGGAGCAGGTTGAAGCAGTGGATCTGTCGAGTCTGTTAGAAGGAGAACAGAGGCAGGTAAGGGCTTTACTCTATAAGTTTCAGTCAGTATTCTCTGCCCAGGAGGGTGACTTGGGTTGCACAAATTTAATTTCTCATGACATTCCTTTGGTAGATGAGACTCCTATTCGACAGCGTTTCCGGCGGATACCCCCTTCAGAGTATGAGGTAGTAAAGGCCCATATAAATCAGTTACTCGAGGCTGAAATCATTCGAGAAAGCTGTAGTCCGTATGCTTCACCAATCGTGTTGGTTAAAAAGAAAGACGGTAGTCTGCGCATGTGCGTTGACTACCGTCAACTTAATGCCAAAACTAGGAAAGATGCGTTTCCTCTGCCCCGAATTGACGAGTCCCTTGATTCCCTGGGTGGTGCCTGTTGGTTTTCGACCCTTGATTTGGCCAGTGGGTATAACCAGGTTCCAGTCGCGGAGAAAGATCGGTTTAAGACTGCTTTTTGCACACCTTTCGGACTCTTTGAGTGGAACCGTATGCCCTTTGGCCTATGCAATGCCCCAGGCACCTTTCAGAGGTTAATGGAGCGGCTGTTCGGGGATCAACAGTGTCAATCCTTGCTTCTGTACCTGGATGATGTGGTAGTATTTTCTAACTCTGTGGATCAACATTTGGAGCGCTTGGAGGTAGTCCTGAGTCGGTTAGAACGTGAAGGACTTAAGGTTAAATTAAGCAAGTGCGCGTTTTTCCAAAGAGAGGTAAAGTATTTGGGCCACGTCATATCTGCTGAAGGGGTATCGACCGACCCTGCAAAGATTGAGGCTGTGGCTGACTGGCGGCGGCCATCTAATGTGGCAGAGTTACGTTCATTTCTGGGTTTCGCCAGTTATTATCGCCGCTTTGTGGAGGGGTTTGCCAAGTTGGCGGGCCCCCTGCATAAGTTGGTGGCGTTGTGTGCTGGTTCGGGACCCAGAAAGCGAGCCGATCAGGGGTTTTCTGAGGCTTGGACAGAGCAGTGTCAGGTGAGCTTTGAGGGATTGAAGGGTAGGCTCTCTTCTGCCCCAGTGTTAGCATATGCAGATTTCTCCAGGCCCTTTATATTAGAGGTGGATGCTAGCCATAGCGGGTTGGGCGCAGTACTCTCGCAAGAGCAAGAAGGTAAGGTGCGCCCTATTGCTTATGCTAGCCGTGGTCTTAGGCCCACTGAGCGCAACATGACCAACTATAGTTCCATGAAATTGGAATTTGTTGCGCTCAAGTGGGCCATGACCGAGAAATTTAGGGAGTACCTGCTGGGTCAGAGGTGTATTGTCTATACGGATAACAATCCCCTTAGCCACCTGACATCGGCTAAACTGGGGGCTACCGAGCAGCGTTGGGCTGCCCAGTTGGCAGCCTTCGATTTTGAGATCCGTTATCGTTCTGGAAGGTGCAACCGGAACGCTGATGCCCTCTCCAGACAGAATCAGTTTTGTCAGGAGATGCGGGAGAGTTTCTTACCAGGGACTGTTATTCCAGCAGTGGTGAGGCAGGCAGTGGAGGTAAAACCGGTAGTACAGGTGAACCAAGCAGTTGTTACGGCATTCCCCAGTTTCTCTTCCGAGGATCTGAGTTCACTACAGGAGGCAGATCCTGATATTGGGAGGGTTTTGGCATTTTGGGAGCAGGGGTTATTTCCCAGTTTTGCAGCACGCCAGCAGCTTCCCAAGTCTGTTCTGACATTGCTTCGGCAATGGGACCGTCTTTTGAAAAAGGATGGTGTTCTTTATCGCCGTGTGTCACGCCCTGATGGAGGTGAGGAAATGTTTCAGTTGATTTTGCCTGTGTCATTGAAGCATGACGTATTGACGCAGTTGCATCAACACCATGGACATCAGGGCGTTGAGCGCACTACTGAGTTGATGCGTCAGCGGTGTTATTGGCCAGGGATGTCAGCAGAGGTGGCACAGTGGTGTAGGGAATGTGAGAGATGTCAACTGGCTAAAGATACTCAACTACTTGCTCGGGGCTTTATGGGTCATGTTTTAGCTTCCAAGCCAAATGAGATCTTGGCTGTGGATTTTACGATGCTTGAGCCTTCTTGTTCCGGACATGAGAATGTTTTAGTTTTAACAGATGTGTTTAGTAAGTATACACTGGCTGTCCCGACTAGAGATCAGCGGGCTGAGACGGTAGTACAGGTTTTGGTTACAGAGTGGTTTTTCCGGTTCGGGGTCCCAGGTCGTATCCACTCTGACCAGGGGCGGAATTTTGAGTCGGCCCTTATGAAACAACTCTGTAGGTTTTATGGGATTGAAAAATCTCGTACCACACCCTATCATCCAGCCGGCAACGGCCAGTGCGAGCGGTTCAATCGAACACTTCATAATCTTCTGCGCACATTGCCTGTTTCCAGAAAAAGGGATTGGGCTGCTTGCCTTCCGCAGGTCTTGTTCTGTTACAACACCACTCCTCACCAGGCCACAGGTGAGTCTCCGTACTTCCTTATGTTTGGCCAGGAACCTAGGCTCCCTGTTGATTTCCTTTTGGGTAGGGTCCAGGAACCTGGTGAGGGTGGTATTCATGAGTGGATTGTAGAGCATCGAGCCAGGATGCATGTGGCCTTTGAGGGGGCACGGGAGCGTTTGAAGGCTGCTGCTGAACGCCGTAAGCAACGGCACGACCAGCATGTTCTTGATGCACCACTGAGGGAGGGTCAACTGGTTTATCTCCGCGATCATAGTGTGAGAGGCCGTCATAAAATCCAGGACCTGTGGAGCTCAGTGGTGTATCAGGTTGTGCGAGCACCAAAAGATGGTGGGTCTGTATATGCCATTGCACCCGTGGATGATCTGGGTAAGATCCGGCATGTGCACCGCTCATTGATGAAGACACGAATCCAACGAGATTCTTCAACTGTTGTTCGCCCGGACAGCCCCCAGTTGGAACGTTGTCTTCGTCTGGTGATTCAGAGGAGCTGGACCTTTGGGTGGCTGTTCCAAATGCTCTTCAGGTCGGGTTAGGTCAAGCCATGGCACCACAGCCTGCAGTGTCAGCTAGGTATCAGTCACCAGTGTCCTCTGTAACACAAGAACCAGTACAATCTTCTTTGGAGGTGGCAGGACCCTCTGTAGTGCCTGTGCCTTCTATAAGTGGTGAGTTGGTGGGTGATATTGATCTGGGCCTCATGGGAGCGTCTGCTTTTCTTCCCTCGGATCCCCCTAGGGATGGCGTTGGAGTTGTGCGCAGGACGAGGCGAGCTACAGCGGGGCAACATTCTAATGTCCATCATCTTCCTCGAGCAGTGGAGAATGTAAGGGATGTGGTATGTGTTCCGGGGTCTATATCTAGCATCACTTCTGGGTTGTTTAGGCCATGGGACTAATGCTAGGTGAGTTTATGATTTATCGTCGGGGCGACGACACAAAAATGGGGGGTAGAATGTAGTGATGTTTGTGACGTGTCCGAAACATCACCGTCATTGAATACGTGGCCAATTAGGTACCGCTCCACTTTTGTATATAAGTTCGTTGTTCATGCCCCCTGGATTGCATCTTGGTCGAAAGCCCGCCCCTCTTTGTTTCCTTTCACTGTTGTGGATCGCAGAGGTACGTGTTTTTAGCAATGTAGCTTTGTTGTTGGATTCGAATGCTATGCCGTGATATCATGCAATCTTTATTTTAGTGTGACGTTGGTCCGCCAAGGCTGTGTGTGTGGTGTACTGCTTACCCCCAGGTAAGTTTTTTTCATGTGGTACAGTCGCGGTGTTGTGGGAAGTTTTGTTTGAGTTACCTACAGTTATGCGTTTTAGCGCTGTGTGTTTACAGGGTGCCCACCTGCGCGTTAGGGCAGCACAATAGCCAGGTTGGAGCGCCAGCTGTTGATCGACCTAACTAAAGGAGCTACCATATGACTTTATGAGTGTGTGTGTGTGTGTGTATGGTTGTGAGTGTCACGTCGTCTAATAAGGTGAGTAACTTGTTCCTCTCTTGCAAATTATTGTATGCTTTAAGCTGAGTGTAATAAACATTTGTGTTTAGGGTCCTCGTTAAGGCATTGCATCACGCTTCCTCTCTTGCGCGCTCTCTCTCTCTCTCTCCAACCCATGCTCTGGACCGCGCTGCTGCTTTGGGTCATTGACACCTCTGGTCCAGCGGTTAAGTGGGCTAGATATTTGTTTTCTTTGTTTTCTCTTTTGTGGTTATTTTTGGTTTGGCTTGTTTGTTCTTTTTGTATTTATTTATTTATTTTCTTTTTTTTTGTATTACTGTCACCAACTCTCAGTTTGTGATTTTGACTGTGTGATAACAGTCATTATTTATTGGAGTGAGTTACCGCTATGCGGTATTCATGATCTCGAGCAATCTTGAGCCGTGATCAGTTCTGAGTTTGTGATCTTTGTCGTGACAGCATACGTTGTTTTCTGTCTGTAATATTTGTATTTTTATTTGTACCCTTATATTGTTTGAGTATTGTAAGTTGTTTTTTTGTGGTGTTTTATATTTTTCATATATTGATTTTGACTTTGCTTATGTTGGTTTGGTTTATTTTGTATAGTGATTTTGTTTTTTTTTCTTTCTTCTTGTGTTTTCCAGGAGCTGAGTATTCCTTGGGAGCGGGCTGGTGCTGGGTTGCACAGGCTTCACTTCGACAAGGATTGTCACTTATTGCTGTGTCACTATTTTTGGTCATTATTTGCAGTGAATTTTGTGGATGTGATTCTGATTGGCGGGATTTCTTTTGTGCACTGAGTGCACCATACTAGCCCGCTTCTCATAAAAGGAAGCCTCAGCCCCTACATCAAGTAATTTCATATTTTTTCTTTTTTTCTTTTTTTTCTCATTCGACTAAGACCATCTAAATGCTGTGTTTGGGATTTTAAATTTTGTAAACCTTTTTAACTTTAATAAAGAAAAATAACTGTTTAAACGGGAACTCACGCCTCTTGCCTTTGCTAAGTGGAACGTATTTGCGTGTTCTTTTGGTTATTTCCCCGTTATTTCGGGGTGGCGTAGTCACTACTAAACAGCCACTTGCTACACAAATCACAAAACATAACAAAACACGTAGGCGAGGGCGGGACTTAACGTTCATAAACCAATAGACTAGAGAAAGACCTAACTTGTAGGTCTTTTCACACGTGTATAAAAATCAAACTTGATATATGCTCGTATTCTTAACAGCATACACACCCACATTTTATACAGCAATATATAGAGTGGTATATTCCATTCACATTTTAGCTCTGAGCAAAAACAAAATAAAATAAAGTGAAATAAACTCAATACCTGTAGAATTTTATTCTACTGGGTTACATTCAATTTAAAAGTAATGCATTACTTTAATGTTACTCAAAAAAAAACAAAAAACAAAAAAAAAACATAAATAAACATAAAATATGAACTGTTTTCAATATTAATATGTTTCTTGAGTAGCAAATCAGCATATTGGAATGATTTCTGAAGGATCAAGTGTGTAAGGCCACACCAGCCTCCGCCTCATCACAATGTGACACTGAAGACTGGAGTAATGATACTGAAAATGCAGCTTTGCCATCACAGAATTAAATTTCTCTTTAAAATATACATGTTCTTTGAACTGTGACTTTTTTCCCTGGACAATAATGGTGAAAATGAATGTTTCTGTAAAGAAATTGACTGTCAGATAAAATCTACGTTGGGAAATATTCAATAGAGTAAAGTGTGACAACATGCCTCATCTTCTATTGTATTATTATTATTATTATTATTATTATTATTATTATTATTATTATTGCAATTTTAGTCCAGGCCAAAGGTTAAGACAGTTTCAGAGTGCCCAGTCCAATACATTGTTTTTCACGTTTGGCTTACCTGAAATTAATTTGAAATCAACCCTGTAAACCTGTGTGAGTTTATATGAGGTAAAACACAACTACAAATAAACTGTAAGAAGTACTAATTGATAAGCTGAGAGGCATCAAGATTTTTCACAGCAATCTCTACACTCTTTCTTCATCTCTCCTCTCATCTCAACAGGGTGCATCGGTAATCTCTAGTCACCACGGTAACAAGAGTGCTTGTGCTCTCACTTCAGACCGACAGCGTTGTGTCCATAAACATAAACTATCCTTTGAGATGATGTCAGAGGCCGGTCTCCTGGGGTTGTTTGAAACAGAATTTCACAGTAAAGAAAATGGGTAATTGATTTACAATGACAGTTAAATACTGATTAAAAATGCCATTAGGAAGTTGTTTATTGTTTTGTTTTCTTAAAAGGTGCTGTCAGCATTTTCAAGCTTTTATTTTTTCATGTTTTAATGCTTTCTGTTTTTTTATTAACTTCAAACCATACACCCAAAAACCCGTGTGAGAAAATGTGTGAGGCAGTTGCTCAGCTGGCTCATGTCGCTTTAGAAGTATATAACCTCCGTGCTGCCATCTTTTCATTTGTTTCTGATGTAGTTGTTTTGAGTTTTAAATGCTATTTAACACTCTGGAGCCACTAGAGAATTGTGTCATTACGACACTGATTTGCTGAAGTCTACACACACACACACACACACACACACACACACACACACACACACACACACACACACACACACACACACACACACACACACACACAAACACACACACACACACACAAAAAAACATGATTATGATATGTTATGAACAGCAGTTACTCTATTGTTCTCCATTTGCTTTTCTGTTTTATCTAGAGAGGCCCGTCCTGTGGTGACTAGAGAGTACATCAGCTCCAGTTTGGATCCAGCCTCTTATGAAGACTTCAGATGCCTCAACACCTGTGAAGAGATGACCCCAACCCCTGCGAGAACTTCAACGAGAACAAACTGTGGATTTTCTATATATCCTGTAGCGTCTGGACCAATCAGACACACAATTATTCATTATATTTAATGAATAATCCAGAAACTCACTCTCTCAAAGTTCTGTGAACCCATCCTCCTAAACTGTAACTAGCATCCCAAATGAAGCTAACACACAGACAGAACTAGGTGTCCTGTTACAGGACACAAGAAAACTGATAAGAACTTTTTATGACCATCAGGAATTTATGACTCTGACTTAATTCTTTCTGAGATATAACCGCATGAGAAATGTATAAACGCATATCAAATTTTCCCCTCTCATGATCTTCCTTTTATAGGGTTTATTCTATGTATTAATTCTCTCTTTTGAACTATTTTGGTATTAATGTTTCAGAGTTGCAAATTTATAGTTAACTAAAATTACATGTGTAGCATGTTTGGTATCAATGGACGCCAACTTCCGTTTCCTATTTGTTAATTATTGTTACATGTTGCTAACTCTGTGACACATTAGTATTATACGAATCTAGATGGTTCTTCTCTCATACAGCCAATCCAAGTTTGGAGAAAGAAATGAGGGATTAAATCTTCTTAAATAGAACATCATCAGTCATTATAATAGAGACAAAAGAAAATAATAATTCGAGCCATAAGCAGGCGTGAATGTGTTCAGGGGAGACTGAAACTGAATGGGGCAGTTAGCACCAAAAAACAACAAAGACAATACACTTGAATAGATGCTTAGATGATGACAATAAACATCAGTTAGCATTTTAGAGTCTTTTCTAAATAAAATCACATGACATGGTTTTGAAAAACATTTAATAAAACTCAGAGTTTTAAACTTATCATCTTCTGATTTGAAATATAACATGGTCAGACATGTGGCTTTAGCTGCAGTGCATTTCTAGATTGCTACAAGGCCAACTTCACTTTTATTTCCATAAAGATATTTCATAAAAATACATTTCTAATAACTTTTCAAAACTTTGAAGCTATTTTTAACAATTTACTTCATTGTGACAATAATTAATTATGACTTTACCATAAAAAGTAAAATGTCTGCTTTCAAATGAGCCCTTACTTATGCTTTAAGTGCAAAGGTTTCATGAACTGTGTCTGTTTTAGTTTGGGTGACACAGGTCACAGGTTAAGTACACTTAAGTGGCCTTTCATTACTTTTATATTATCTGTAACTTCAATGCGACTATGGGGGATAGTGTACTTCAATTCTTAAAAGTGTATATATGTATACACACACGCACACACACACACACACACACACACACACACACACACATATATATATATATATATATATATATATATATACTTTTTAAGAATTGAAGTACATTATCCCCCATAGTCGCATTGAAGTGATGTCATCTCCCTCTCTTTGATTGATTGGCTAGAGGGGGAGCTGACAATCTAGAACTAGTGGATCAATGGTGACGCTTAAGCCCGGCCTACTTTACATGAAACTCGAATTGCAATATTTGGAAACGCAAGAGAGGGACATGGAAAGGAGAGCAAAGAGAAAAACAGCACAAGTGTACAAAAGAGTAAAATATGAGCAGAAAATGTAAGTGAACACAAAGTACAGAGTAGTAAAAGCAAGGAAGACAACTTTTAAGAACACATAAACACAAGTTTAAGATTTGTGCAACATCATTTTTAATGTTTTTAAAGTTTTGATTCATGCTTGTTATTTTTTTTTAAATGCGCTTTTAATTTTTCAATTCACGCTTATTATATTTCGATCTGTGACCACGTTCTTTGCCATTCTGATCATTTTGTCTTATTTTTTTAAGTTTGTGTTATATATTATATGTTTTTAAATTTTTGATTTATTATTTTTTGATCCGTGACCACAATACTATTGGTGGGAATCTAACCCCATAAACTAAGGTCTCATCCTGACTTTAATACAAGCCTTGACTGTGAAACCGGGCATGCGACTGCATATACAATACAATTAAGCACTTTTTTTTTTTCACAAGGGTTTGTTTGAAAGCTATTTACATTTTTCTTAAAATGAACCTGTTGCTGATCAATGTCTTATTCAAGTGTTCTTTGTTATTCATTGTCTAAAGCCTGTCATAGTATTATGCTGCGTTGGGGAAAGCTGAGAAACAGTGTTATTGTGAGACTGTGTGTATAAACATTAAACCACTAAAGTTTCATCAATATTGCACCCTGATGCGAATGACAAACTTAGACACATATTCAGATGTTGGTGTATTTAAACGTGAAAAAATAAATCTTGCTCTGTATGTCGTTAGACTGGAGTGTTTGTTTTCATTATTTGCTTTGCCACAGGCTGTGTTTCAGCTCTGGTTTAGACGTCTGTCACTGTAGGCTTCACTTATTTGCTTTAATGTCATCCTTCTTGTCTCTACTTCTCTCAAGCTTTGATTCATTTCTCTTTTAACTATGCTTTTCACCTTGTCAGTGTTTAATTCCAGTCTTCTCTGACTGTTTAGATGCAACCAAGCTGTTTAATAGTATCACAAGCCCCCTTTTTTTCCATGTACATGTGTGCTATAAAAATATGATTGAGCATGCATATTTCCATATATAACTTATGATTTTTTACATATAATTTATCAGACGTGAATACCCAAAAGCAACTTACAAATGAGATTATGCTTGAAACACCTTGAAAAGGGCTGATTATACTTGAAACACCCAGAGGAAAGTATTTATTTCTCAGAGGTTGCCCTTTCTGAAGTTTGAAATGAATGCTAGTGGCAGTAAAACACCAACAACCTACACATAAATTATTATTACTCAAATTATCGATTTATAAAGATTTTTAGCATGGTTCCTTGCACAATACTATACTATGATGACCTCAAAATGATTTTCCATAGTGCATGATTTGTAACTAATTCAGTTTGACATTTACATCACATAACCAGCTCCATATTGCTTGAAGCACAAGCTCAAAGACCTGTAGAAGCAAGCCAAAATCGCAAAATCTTAAACTCACATTTCATCGCTGTAGGGGCAGAAACCTTGTATCTCCTTGTATTATTGGGAGTGCATTACCGCCACCTACTGAACTGGAGTGTGAACAACAGTTAAAGATAGCATTCCAGAGACCAGTTTAAGACATGGCCATTTCTTATCGTGTATCTGTTCCCTACAATTCCTTTAATAATTTGAAAGAGGTTTGGTAAAGAAATAATGCATGGGTAAAATTTTTAAAAACACTGTGCTTTATGCTATGCAAATGAGTTCCACACTAGGGTGTGCAACACTGTGGCTACTTCAGACACCAGTGGCCAATCACACTTCAGGATCGGAAAGGTGCCAGATTTCAATCTCCTTCTCATCAGAAAGGGATAAATATGTCCCCCGGGTGGGCACACCCTTGTTCTGTGTTTCCAGCTCGACAGGGATGGAGACATTAACAGACACTCCACGTCCTGAGTTTTTGACCTGACAAGGAAAGACACTACAATACAGTTAAGGTTAAGCTTTTGTGAGCAAAACCTTTCAGCTGCATTCTAGCTGCAAAAAGGGCCCCAGCATTGAGGGACTTTATCTGACCCTTACAGCACGTACATGTAGGGAAAACACCCTAGGAAGTAAAATTAGCTCAAATTAAATATTTATAGGGAATTATAAAGAGTTGTTTAGATTACGGCCGAGCAACTGATTCGTCCAGCGTTCATTTGCTCGAGCCGTAATAAGCTCTTGTAACGGATATAAATATCCAACAATCGTGAAAACACTGATTAGAGCATGGTAACTAAATCGATAGTTTAAGACATAAATTTTTAGAATCACATAATACAAGACACTTTCTTTTTAAAATATACAAGAGATTTTATTTATTCTAACACAAACTAATCTAACACAAACACACGCACATACACACACACATACATTCATACACGTTGCAGTAAGAAGGAAATGAGAGAGAAAGAGTTTTGAAAGAGAGAGAGAGAGAGAGAGAGAGATATGATTAACAGAATTCCTATCAATGCATTTCAAAGACCCGAACGAACCATGAATCATTAATTTAAATGCACCAGTTCAGTTTTCATCTGGAGGTACTTGCTTGCGTTGACTTAAAGGTGAATTTCCCTCGTCGTGCAGAGAAGGGTTTCTCAAGTCGATGATTGGTCCAGGTCAGGTCTGTGTGGAACAATGAAAGGAAGTCTCTTTGTCGCTGGAGTTGAAGCGGCAAAAGTCGTTGATTGAACTTTGCGGCGAAACTTAGGACACAAGACTTTCAGCGGTACAGGAAAATTAAGTAAAAGAAAAGAAAAGTGAGTGAAGGTTGGATGGCTTGAATGAGCGGCTTGTCTGTTCTTCTTGTTACTCCATTGGTCTTGGTACTTGTCTTGGCTTCTTTTCCCAGAACTAACTAACTAGTTCACTATCTTGCAATATGGCCATTTAAACTTAGTTGTTTGTCACACAGAGGAGTTCTGGCCAATCAAACATTGTCCTTATTATTGGGGGCCTTCCACTGCCCCCAATAAAACATAGGTGTTACATCCCGGTTTGTCTCTGCTTTAGCAGAGTGCCATATTAACATAATTTCTATTAACTGGAATATGATACATTTTAAACAGATTTCATTCAAGCCATAATTTAAGAAAGATTAAAAGAAATAAATCAAGTCCAAATAAGGCATACTTTCAGTCATTCAGTCAAGAGTTAACACATTTACATTAATTGTGAGTGTTCTAAAGCATAACTTTTTACAGGTAGTATTTGTGGACACATAATGCAAAATGTATGTAGTTTAGCAGATGTTTGATAAGTCCATTAAAATTGTTGGAACAATTTTGCAGTTTTATTTGTAGAACAGTTTCTGGTTTTTCTGTGAAGTAAGGAAGCAAAAGGGTCTGCATTGTCTCTCTGGTGATCAAAGAAACTTTATCTTCTTGGGTGACCCTTTGGTATGTCCCTTCTCCTCCACGTTCTCTCTGTAGACGAGCCGGAGCGAAGCCTCGATTCTGAATTAGAAATATGTTTTGAAAGAATCATCTGAATGATTCATTTGTCTGGTTCGTCCACAGTTCCTACATACAGCAGAGCAGCCTAGTCCGTAAAGGACCTCTGCATCGGCAGACATTGTACCACATGTCTCCTCAATGACGCATCCAGCCCAGTCCATCCTTAAAGGACCCTCCTGGCGCAAGCAAAGTTCAGCATCCTTCAGCCCAGCGTGGCACGACTACTGGATCACAACTCTGCGTCCTCACACTGCAGGCAGTCTGCATCATCAGTGGTAGATGTCTCTGCCATTGGACTGATGTGTGGAACATAAATATAAACTTACCAAACCTCTTTCTAGAGACCTTGGCATTAGTTTATACAAGCAGTATATGCTTTTCTAACCTGTTTAGATAACAGTTACTTGAGGTCAGCTTGTTACAAATAATAAGGATATTATTTGTCGAATGATAAATAAGCAATTATTTATCACAATTTTACCAGTGGTTTCCATAAGAAGCATCCCCATAAAATTCTCTTCCATTCTGCATTCATTTCAACAGCATTCTGTGTTCACTTCATTTATTTCACTTTGATTTAATTGAGTATTTTCCTTTGCTTATTATTTTACTATCTTTTAGAAGTGCATATTCGTTATTTCATTATTAATCATTGTGGTATTTACTCTCGCTTTACTCTCTCTATTGTTAAGAAATTACATTGGTCTTATTATAACTGTGTCTTCCTTGTGTTGATCAAAAATCACTATGTCACCGGTGAATAAAAAAAAAAAAAAAAAAAAAAAAAAAAAACCTTACAATCATAATCACTCGTAATTTTGTTTAGAGTTCCCTTTAGTGTGGTTTGGGTGATTCTGATTCTTGTTATTACTGATTCTTCTCGTCTACTCAATCCAGCCTCATTATTTCATATTACTACTTTCCTTTGGATTCTATAGAGATGTCAGACCGTCTTCTCTTTATCCCAAAAGTTTTGCCATGATTTTATTAAAGCTTTTCTAATAATTGCTTTTGCATCTTTTTTTTACTGATTTTTAATCAATTTCTATATTTTTCATGTTCAAAGAGTTTTAAGCATACACATCTTGTTTCCTCAAACTCCAACATGCACTGAAACCCAAATAAAGGAAATAGCAGTGCCCCAGTTATTAATTCTTTTTTAATAACTAGTTAATCTAAGCCTCACTCCTCTGACTAAGATTTTAAAATAAAAGCTTTCAGCTACCACATAACGTATCAAACAATTGAGCCCAACAATTAAAGAAATAATGCACATATTCAAAAATAGACAACATAACAACAATGGAAATATAACTATGAAAATTTGAAGAAAAAAAAAAAGTAAACCATACAAGATAAATAATATAACTGAATCAACAACACCATTTAGAGTACTAATGTCAGTCTAGTCAAGAAGAAAACGTTCTTATGGTAACAGTTTGGGGACCAATTATAACTATTAACTATTCAATTGTGCATTATTAGCATACTGGCTATTTATTAGTAATTGTAAAGCACGTATTCTGCATGACCATAATCCTGCCCCATACCTAAACTTAACCATTACAACAACTACCTTACTATCTATTAATAAGCAGCATATTAAGTCAACATGTGTTCCCCAAACTAAAGTGCGATCGATCTCATTTGTAATATTTTGTTCTTGTGGGCACTTTCTACACCTCTGTCATGTAAATAAAGACTCTTATGTCCTTGGCATTTGATCTGAATCTATAAACACACAAAATCCACTCGTTCTCCCTCCACTTGTTTCATCTCCACTTTTTTTCTGTGTGCTGGTGGACATTATGTATGTGTGTGTCTGTGTGTGAGTGGACAAGTGGTGTATTTATGTCTGGAGTGTAAGAAAACAGCCTCAATCTGGAAAACAATCAGCATTTATTCATTTAGATATGAAGAGATGCAATTGTGAAGATTCTTTCAGAACATTGTCTGCTAATAACATAAATATTAATGTGCACTGCTACACAATGTGAATAACAAGACAGGATTTTTTTTTTTTTTTCTTCATTTGTAAATGCATACGGTAAAGCCTTTTGGGATTCATAATGCACCCGCTACTTTACAACATTTGTGTTCAGATCTAATTTGTGTGTCCATGCCACTCTTTCATTTTCCGGAATATCTGCATTGGTTTCTATGGCAATGACGTTGGGTTGTTAGGCATATGCCAAAAACAAGAACAACTAACAATAACCCTTGGAGGGGTTTGCAATACAGATGTTCTCTTATTTACAACATGGCAATCTGTAGCCACCTGGCTGGACTACTGCATCTTCTGAGGCTATGTCTACATTAATCCATTTTCATTTAAAAAAACTCCTCATACAATTTTAAGCATTTTTCAAAAGTTGCTCATCCACACTAAAATGTCTGAAAACACTTATATCACCTTTCTGTGCATGCATAAAACATACTAAATGCTCACAAGATAATGCAGAGAGAGCAGATATAACAAAATCCTCATGCTATTCTTCTGGCAGGATCATTTTATTAGTATAATATCGCATCACTCGCTGTTGCGTCCAGGTCAAATTGCTCAAAATGCTCAAAATCAGGTTTAACTATCATATTTTGCCATGAAGGACAGAAAATGTGAGTAAATTCAATGTCATCTTTACAGATTCTATGTAAATAGCTGGCACATACAGTGTTGGTAGCATTATTTGTTAGAACTCCGGTATAACTATAGATATCTATGGGTATAATATGCATCACATGACTAAACATCCGTCATCATTTTTAAATACCTCCTCAGGCCAAAACAGAGAGAAAAAGATGCGTTTTCAAACAAAAACATATTAGTGTGGACAAGGCCTGAGGCTGCGGCAGAAATGTATTAGGCTGGTATGAATGGCTTTATTCCGAATTGTCGTCTCCGCCGGTTTCAAAACATTTCTCTGTTATATTGTTAGCCTAATCCAGACAAAATAACTAGTTGAGGCCAATTTAACCATCAACCTCGAATATGGGAAGGTTACTGTCA
Source organism: Chanodichthys erythropterus (assembly GCF_024489055.1). Classification (NCBI taxonomy): domain Eukaryota; kingdom Metazoa; phylum Chordata; class Actinopteri; order Cypriniformes; family Xenocyprididae; genus Chanodichthys; species Chanodichthys erythropterus. Next base: position 32,142,926 of record NC_090239.1, read on the forward strand.
TGTATTTGGGTAAAGTAATTGGAAATGGATGTGTAACAGCTATTGGTGCTAAGGTAAAAGCCATATGTAGCTTCCCAACTCCTACTACTCGCCGTGAATTATGTCTATTTCTCGGGATGGTAGGTTATTATAGGAGCTTTTGTCAGAACTTTGCTAGTGAGGTGGTTTTACATGTACCTCTGACTAGTTTTCTGAGTCGAAAATTCTTTTCCAGTGGTCCGAAAATTGTACAATTTGAAAATTGTAAAGCCTTATTGGCTTATTGCTCCTGTTTTGGCCACTCCACATTTTAAGAAGTCACTCTGTCTTGCGATTAATGCTAGTGCTTCTTGCAAGAAGATTCAATTTGAGTCCTGTTAGTAAACTTTCAAGAAAGTATAACCATCATCAACAGGTTTATTCAACAATTGAGAAGGAAGCCCTTGCCCTTGTGTTGGCTGTACAACATTTCGAAGTATACTTAGGGTCAGTTGCTGCACTAATCAGTGTTTATACCGATCATTACTCTTTAGTTTTTCTAAATCGGCTGATAAAACGAAATCAACGAATTATGCGATGGAGTCTTATTTTACAACCGCGAGGCAAGGATAATGTGATAGCTAAAACCCTTTCTAGAGTGTAACAGGATGTCTGTGTTGCATGTTTCTCTCTTCTTCTTTTTGAATTTCTAGGGCCTAGAGGTGTTGGAAGATGAAGTGGAGTAAGAGATGCTTCATGGTTAGGCAGACTATTATTGTCTTTGTTCTTTTGGGTTTTCTTAATTTCTTAATTAGTTTTCTTTTTCTTTGCAGAATCTTTTTGAGGAGGGAGGTGTTGTGACCCTGTCTTCCATTTCTTACCTGTTGGGGCCAGAGACACCGCAGTTAATTGGTTGATTTATGGGAGGAGATTATAAAAGTTTGTAGTAATCTGCTCACCAGTATTTCCTCTCGTGGAACGTACTTCTCCAGAGAAGTATTTTGCTCCAACTTGTTTTCTTTTAGTTTGTTTATTATTTATCAACATTCAACACCCATTGGATTATTATTTTCTCTTTATTGATGAAATCCCTGGTTTTACAGTATATTTTTTTGTAATAGATAATTTCGTCCCATTTTATATTAAGTGGCCTTAACTACTATGGACTTACATTTAAATTAATTATTTGATACAATGCACTTATTGTGTACATACATGTTTTTACATTGTACTTATATTTGAAAAACATCTGCATGTAATTACATCTGTAATTCATTTCTGTAATTACATTTATAATTACACTGTTGACCCATCCCTTACACCTAACCCCCACCCTTAAACCTACCCAAACCCAATTCAATAGCAGAAAAAGTGTTTTGCAATTCAATATGAACCCAATAAGTACATTGTACTTATTTTTTGATGTAAGTACATAGTAGTTAAGGCCACTTAATATAAAGTGGGACCGATAATCTTTCTGCCTAAATACATAATCTTCTAATTCAACCAAATTTTTGCACGTGTAATCCTCTTTATGTGGTGGTCGGGAACAAGCTGGCCGTGACACAGTGGATAACTGAAGGGGAAGAACAATGTGCTAGTGAATAGCAATGCAAATTTCAGTGTACATTTTTTTTTGTTCTTCAGCAAGTTCTTGGAGCATATGCTTGTCTATTTCTTTCAGTTTATCATTGGAGGGTAGCACAGAGATGGAACATATTGTTAACATTGATTGGAATGGTGGAGGCCAAAGTTTACAACTGCTTCAATTCATGATCTTCTGTGGGCTCAAGGTTTCACTAAAATAGCTATCGAAGCTTAAGCATTCATTTGAGAACATTTTGTGTGTGTGCGTGTCCTAGTGTGATTTAGTCCTCAACTCCACAGCTGCACTCTGCAGTGCAGCATACATGTACATAAGCTGAAATGTGTGATTTAATTATAACTGTTTTCAAACTGGAGCAAAGCAGAAGATGCTTTCAAATATATTTCTATTCAATTAATAATCTTATCTTATCCCCTTGGTCTTTATGAATTATGGGATGTATTACTGCAATGTATTATGAAGTGTGACTGAGTTGGTTTTGACCATGTATGTGTGCAGTTGGTCTATGGTTTTGTGGATTGAATTAACTCTGCACATGGATCCTAATTATTCATGTCTCATAGTCAATGCCACTAAACAGTATTGATTATAATTCTAAATGAGGACAGCACTTTCAAATATCTCTTTGGGACAAAAGAAGAGAAAAAAGGACCTGTTGTCATTAATTCTTCTTTGAACATGGCTGAATTTACTTTTCTATGTTTTAAATGTTATTTATTTAGTATTTAATGCATTTATTTAGTGTGTATGTGGAAAATGTATTTATTTATTTTTTTTTCCAAGGGAACACATATACTGATAAAATCATGAGGTAGATGCTATAGCATTTTAATGTGGGATAGGTTTAGAATATAATATGAGACAATGATGCATCATTCAATATGTTACCAAGATAAAACATTTTAAAACTCAACTTATCCCTGTCATATGATCTTTGCAGAATATATAAAATACATCTAATATTATTGTATAATAATTAATATTTAATCTTGGTCATTAGTTCATTAACACACACAACATATATTATTCATATAAAATACTAAATCAAATATTCTATATAAATTTATGAAATATTTTGACAATTAGTTATTTTATTGGATTATTGGATTGAGTAATAGCAGACAAATCAAATAACAGAATACCAGGGGCCGTATTCACAAAACATCTTAAGGCTAAAAGGAGCCCCTTACTTCTTAAAAATAATGGCTGTGTCAGTCCTAATTTTAGGACTCTTAAATTTTTGCTCTAAGAGTATTTCATAAAGCATTTTAGCGCTAAAACTAGCTCCTAAATCTGTGAAACGCTAGGAGTAGTCAAGAGGACTTCTTAAGTCACTAAGACAAAATCACAAACAATCCTAATCCACCTAAGACACTGTACACCATGAGGCAATAGCGATAGAGCCTTGGGTGCTGAACCTTTTCTTCATAAATGCAATGCATATTTTGATTTATAGATTTGAATCTATGATAAAATGCCAAAAATAAATCTTTAATAAATAAATAAATAATGTCCAATTACCTGTGGCAGTTGTTTTCACGAGTTCACACTTACAAATGATCGAATAGAGTAAAATAAAAAATATAAGCATATTTGGCGTGCTGTCCAAGGGGATAGAGGGCTCAGAGCTTGGAATTTAGCCCAAACCCAGAGTTTCAAGAGTGAGGAACGGGGTGGCGGAGGGATGCAGAAAACTGTCGAGGTAACTATAGGTGAGTCGGCTCTTGTCTGTGTATATACACCTCAACTGATTAGATAGACCGTTTGAACATGCTTCTCCCAAACTTTGTTTATAAAACATAATTTGTCGCTTGAATTCTGCAATCTCTCAAGACGCAGAAATGTAAGAGGCTGACAATTAACTGAACATATACTAGTTTAATTAGTGACACTTAGCCTACATTTTAAAACCTTTATTTGAATGTGGCAACATTTTTATTAAAAAATCTTTATTTCAATATGGAAACATTTGTATTTTAAAACCTTTATTTTATTATGGAATCATGATACCTCATTCTACAGTATTATATCTATGATTAAATCGCTGACAGAGACTCCTCCCCCATCAGCCAATCACTGTGGGCATAGTTAGTAAGCGTATTGACATCATCCTTAGCAACAAGGTCAACATCACCCTTACTATTAGCTTAAGACTTCTGTCTATTCCTTAAAAGTTTGTCTCAGCAGTTTTGTAAATAGGTTTTAAGAGAAAACTCTTAGCTAAGAACTTTTACTGCTATTTAGGAGAACTCTTAGTGGTAAGATACAATGTTTTGTGAATACGGCCCCAGGAATTTATTCATCCAATTCCATTAAATTGTCACAATCACCAGCTGGTGTGCCCTGGATGTCCACCAGATGGTACCTGTTCATAGTTATTCTGTCCTGGACTACACTTCCCATAATTCTCTGCCTGGTCTTTTCATGCTTGATTGTTCTCAGCTTGTTCTTATTGCCTTGTCAGTCCCTGGGTGTGTCTCAATCAGTTCCCTAGCTCTCGAATCAGTATATCGTGTACACGAATTCGGGCACTGGTAAGGACAGTAAAAGATGCTGGTTCACTACACATTGGGACACTTATGACTCTATTTCCGGCGACGTGACAACATCCTCATTGTACAACATCACTACTGGTATTTATGAACAACAACAGAGCTGATATTTTCTGACATTACTTGTAATGCTATTTAAAGTACATTATGATTAATTATTTGCTTGTTACATACACGTGCAACATTTCAGCCGTGAATAAATTATAAATGTTAGCTAGATTATGTTCATTACCTGTCTAGCGATGTATATTTATGCTGAAATATAATAAAATTGTATTTTTAAAAACATCTATCGCGTATCGTTATGTGTAGTGAGTTGGCTCACGTGATTCAAGTTTCGCGCTTCAGAACTTCCGTTAAGGGAGCATAGTGAGCATCGATGCTCCCTGGTTTTCACGGTGCATTGTGGGACTTTTCAGGGAGCGAACGTTTCAGTGCCCTGAAAGGATTCTGCAATTGAGACAGCCCTTAAAATGGCCGACTCCCTGGTCAGTGCCCTGACTACTGAACTAGGGAGCTGATTGAGACACAGGGCCTGTCTTTATAAGACTGGTACTTTCTGTCATTCATTGTGAAGTCTTGTATATGTCTGTACTGCATTTCTGAGCCTTGTATCCTTGTATCCTGTATCTTTTGCCTGTTGCCCTGGGTTCCTCTGTTTGCCTGTGCCTTGGACTCTCTCATTGTTTGGACTGTTTATCCTGTGCTTTTGACCTCTTGCCTGTTTTGGACTACGATTGTGGATTATCCTTTCAATAAACTACTGAGTTTGGATCTATATTTATTTCCACAAACAGGTTCTTTTTGGACAGTTTGGCTCAATGAACTGGTTCAAAAAGCCAATTTCTAGGTTTCTGACGTCATCATGCAACAATTTCATTGTGTATTTCTTTTCAAACAACTAAGCGTTATATTATGTCAAGGAAACATTCAAATAAAGTAATCTCTGTCAATGCATATTGAAACATTAAAATAAAGTTATGTGCGTGAGTGCATTTTGCTGATTATTACTTTTGTTCACTTAAGTTGAAGGTGTTTGTGTTCACAGTTTATTTCACTTATCCTTCATGTCGAATTTTGACTAACCAGTGAGTAGCCTACATCTTGGATAAGAGTGTAGAATGAGTAAATCAGTCTTATCAACTCCTTGTTTAATTGTCCTTAAAAACTCCTAGATGTAAATATAATCTGCTACTTCAGCTGTGCATCTTGTGTCATCAACCTGGAACTAAAGTTCTATTCAGTTTTATTTGTGAACCAGCTCAAACGAATGATTCGTTAAAGAATCGTACATCACTATTTGAATCCCCAGCCTTGTGTCTCGGAGCAGTTCATTACATAAATTACACTATGCAATTATTTGAATTATATAAAAAGACATATATTTTAAATTAAAGGTATGTCATAATAGTCTTAATCTATGACATGAGATTGAACACTGTGATGAATAATAAAGATAATGAAGTTTGAAATCTAATTAGTGTAATAATATATGTGAATTCTAATATATGATATAATAAAAACACCAACAGCAAGATGCCATTGGGACCTTTTGCCACAGTTCTTCGGTGGTCAAGGTTAATATGGTTCTAACCTTAACTTTTCATTTCAAAATATATATATATATATATATACAAGCAGATGAATCGTCAAACACAGGTAAGTGAAATAGATGTTGATGAGGTGACTGTGAGATGAATGAGTAATGATACTGTCCTTTGTGAATTGCAGGTGGTCTTTAGCAGTGAGAGGGTTTCATTGACACATGGGTGGCCAGTGCCAAGTGATGTATGGGCGGAGTGATTCAGTGGAGTGCGCCATGCTCTGGTGATGTATTGCAAGCCTGGTGGACAACCTGGCGGAGTGTTGGTGGAGGAATTGGTAGAGGGAAGTCTCCCCTCAGACCAGGTGATGGGACTGACAATATGCTCTTCGGGAAGGATGGATTCAGGTTCCTCTGTGTTTTCTTCAGGATTGAAGAGTCGTGAAAGAGCATCAGCCTTGGTGTTTTTGGATCCAGGTCTGTAGGAAATGGTGAAATTGAAGCGGGTGAAGAAGAGAGACCAGTGGGCCTGCCAAGGATTGAGTCTTTTGGCAGCTCGAAGATATTCCAGGTTCTTATGGTCTGTGAGCACTAGGAACGGGTGCCTGGCTCCCTCTAGCCAATGCCTCCACTCATTGAGGGCCAGCTTGACAGCCAACAGTTCTCGATTGCCAATTTCGTAGTTTGCCTCCGCTGGGTTGAGCTTGCGGGAGAAGGCGGCGCATGGATGGAGGCGGCTCGGATTCCCCTGCTGCTGTGACAGGACCACTCTTACTACGGTCGTGGAGTCATCGACTTCCACTCCGAAGGCCTTGTCAGGATCAGGATGTACCAGGAGAGGAGAGGTTGTGAAGGCTTCTTTCAGTGTGTTGAAGGCTTCTTTGGCAGATATTTTCCAGGACAGAGACTTGGGCTTGTTTCTCAGGAGAGTGGTGAGAGGATTAGTGATGGAACTGTAGTTTTGAATGAACTGTCTGTAGAAGTTGGCAAAGCTGAGGAACCGTTGAAGTTCCTTAACTCGCTGAGGTCTGAAAACGCGCCGGCGCGTTTTGCAGGATTTTTTTCACATTGCAGCAAAACAGACTTAAAATACTCTGTCATTTCTTGTCATAGAGACATAAGTAATATATCAATTGAAACTATAGAATGTCTTCTTTTATTTGTGTACACTCAGAGTAAAAACACAATGTTGTGCTTTTTGTAAAATAAAGAAAACTAACATGATGCGTGATCTCTCCTCTCCCTCTGAACGAAGTCCAATCTGATAGTTCTCAGAAAATTAACTGTAACTTTTGAATACTAATGACAAAAAAAATGACACTTACGTCTAATGAAACGTTGAAATGTCAGGTTTTAAATTGTGCAAGTCAAATCGAAAACAAACATTCTGTGTTTATGTAATCTGTATGAAAAGAGATCCATGTCAGAAGTCCGTGATTCAGCTCATTATCCACTAATGCGGCCACGCCCACGGAGCCAGCGCTATTCAGAGGCAAATTCAGAGGCAATACATGCATTCATCATCTCAATCGTGTATTTATTGTCTTGAAAAGTGTTTATTTGGATGGTAAAGCAATGGTTAGCGATCTCTAGAAGACATGCAGTTAGTTCCTTTTCTTCTTCATATGAATTTGTGGCCTAAAGGTGTACAGAGCGCCCTCCGGCTGCAAGTATGAATTAAAAACACCATTCCTGAAATGTCCTCTTCTTCTTTAGAATAATTTGTGGACTCAATGTGCAAAGAGAGCGCCCTCCGGCTGCAAGTATGAATTAAAAACACAGTATCCAGCACTCATAGTGATGACAATAAATATTACTTCTCTGTATAGAAAATTTACATAAATATATAAGAATCCATCAATATTTCTCCAAATGTACATACTTTTGGGCTAAAAGCCTATATGAAATACCATAGAGGTAACATAATTGTTCAGACACTTTGCATCACAGAAATACATTATATTTTAAAGAATATAATAGAATACCATTATTTTAAATTGTAATAATATTTCACAGTATTGCTGTTTATGATGAGCTGAGACATTATTACAGAGGGTTTTTTTCACAGCCTACCTGACTGAAAGGCCTCATTAATATGCAAGTCATTTCAGGTCATTATTATGTGATTCTTTTGTCTTCTCATGTGTAAATGGCCCATTATTCATGCAGATTCACGCCTCCACGCATACTGTGTTTCTTGACAAAAAGTGTCTTACAAAATTTAAATCTCTCTATTGTTTTATATGAAGGAGTAGGCAGCATAATTTTTTACATAATTCTGAAGCAAAAACTCTAGTCTACAACCTCCAATACCCAAAAGTCTTGTGAACACAGATTTAATATACTTCTAATATACTCTTTGGCCTTATTTCAGTGACTTAAGTTTTTTGTTTTTTCAATAACCACGCATAAACATTATTCCTTCAAAAATACAAACATGTACATACATCTTCTCCACGTGAAGTACATTGATTTGAAGTAGTAGTGGACCGACACTCCGACTCACTTGACGTCGGCTTACAGGCTTTCCAGTTATTGATTGGATCTGGTACGTTGTAGTATTAGCCATGGTTGAGCTGACGGCAGAGGGCGCTGGAGATGAAATTGCCTGCTGACCCAGAGTCGAGGAGGGCAGTAACTGGAAGAGCAATATCAGCAGCAGTAAGCTTCACAACAGTGGTGAATGGTTTCATCTTGTTTATAGAAGGGAAGATGGCACTCACCATGGGACGAGGAGGATGAATGGGAGCACCGCAGTATAGACATAATTTCTGGGTCAGCCTTCTCTGCCGTTCAGCGGGTTTCAGTCGAGAGGAATCCGCTTGCATGGGATTTTGAGCTGGTTCTGGAGAGCTGATGGAATCTGGCCGGCAGAGGATGGTGGTGAGCTTCGACTGGCCCTGGTGTTCTTCAAGACATGACTGCATACGAGTGGCAAAATGGATGGATAGCTGGATAAACCTTTCAAGCCCGATGGTATCCTCGTATGCATCGAGATGCAACCGCACTTGTGGATCCAGACCTAGACGATATGACATAAGCAGCGCTTGTTCGTTCCATCCAATATTGGCAGCCAGTGTTCAAATTTAAAGAGCATATTCGTTAACAGACATTGATCCTTGAGATTATAAAGTTTCTCACTGATAGCAGAATCCCAGGAAAGTTTTCCAAACACCTCTTTGAAATGATAGACGAAACTGGAGTATGACTGGATAGCTGGGTGTTTTTGGGTCCAAATGGAACCAGCCCATAGTAGTGCTTTGCCGCTTAGTTGTGTAATCAGGAACGCCACTTTGGATTGTTCGGTGGGAAACGTGCGGTTGCATCTCCAGGACCAGTGAGCATTGTAGGAGAAAACCATTGCATTCCTCCGCTGAACCAGAGTAGGGCGCCGGTTTGGCCATGGGACTGGCGTACAGAAGCGGTGAAGGAGTGATGGCGGTGTTTGCGGAAGTGATGGCTGGTGAAGTTGGCGTGGGTGCTGGGTACACAGTGAGTGTTCGGCGTAATGCATCGACCAGGTCCTGGAATGGATCGGGATGACTCATGCTTGCGTCTACTTTGTTGGTCTAGTCTTCTGTTACAATACAGATGGCTCGGAGACAGAAGATCACAGTTAAGGTATTTATTAAATAAGATTTATTAAATAGTTGCGAACAAGACCTGACAGTGAGTGAGTGTGCGTGAGTGTCCTTTATGTGCGGGCTGATTGCTGAGTTGATTGCATGCAGGTGTGAGTGATCTGTACTCAGGAGAGGGCATTGTGATGACATCTAGGACAAATTAAAGAAGGGGGAACTTACCCCCATTTTACCTTACACCTGAAATAAAGTGTCAGCCAAATGCATAAATGTAAATGAAAGAAGACAAACTGATGAAAGAATAAGAAAATAATGATAGTAAACTACTGGCACAGTGGAGGGAAAACAACTCATGGTGCAGTGTGCCAATCCTTCCAATCAGATTAGAAGGAACCAAGACACATACAGAGTGTACTTATGTAATATGTTATCATCTTAATACAACTGAAGAGGCTGTTGATCTAGGATTAGCACCCCCTTAAATGTATAGTGTTTTCATGAAGACATGAACACTTGAAAAACTTGATCCTAGATTAGTATACTTTAATCTTATAAATTGATATTGATACATAAGAGTTTTGGATGAGGCTTAAAGCGACTGCACAAATCCCATTGAACAGGATGTAATTGGTGGAAATTTGCCAACACTGCAAGTTCAAGTCATGTAAATGATTTTTTTTTGGTTTAGCTTTTTGCTTGGTATTTAGGCTCATCAAAGGCCAACTGAAATTTCTAATTAGGCTGAATAGCCTTTTAATGCAGGCTACAATAATTATTTTCTAACAAAGGGTTTGTGCAGTTGTGAAGTTTCTGGACATCTCATAGAAGACTGCAAATCTTAATCCTGACCACATATGGAACCCAGATTTAGCTAAATATGGTGGCATTCTTTGGAAAAATCTTCCAGGTTGTACAGTGAATGTTTGGCACAAGAGCTAAACAATGTCTTGCTCCTTGATTAGCTTGTCATTCAAAACATTTAAAGTAGTTCTGTCTTCGGTTGGTGTATGTGATATGGTTTATTCAGCAGTGAAAGCAATATATATACACACACACACACACACACACACACACACACACACACACACACACACACACACACACACATGTTTGTTTTTGTGAATTGTGGGGACTTTCCATAGACTTCAATGCATTTTACACTGAACAAACTGTACATTCTATCCCCCTACCCTGCCCCTATCCCTAAACCTAACCCTCACAGGAAACTGTGCAAACTTTTACTTTTTCACAAAAACTCATTCTATATGATTTATAAACCCATTTACATTGTGGGGACCGCTGGCTGGTCCCCACGATGTAGGTGAACTCAGGTTTATATTACATCATGGGGACATTTGGTCCCCACAATGTAATATAAACAAAAGCACCCACACACACACACACACACACACACACACACACACATGTTTGTTTTTGTGAATTGTGGGGACTTTCCATAGACTTCAATGCATTTTACACTGAACAAACTGTACATTCTATCCCCCTACCCTGCCCCTACCCCTAAACCTAACCCTCACAGGAAACTGTGCAAACTTTTACTTTTTCACAAAAACTCATTCTATATGATTTATAAACCCATTTACATTGTGGGGACCGCTGGCTGGTCCCCACGATGTAGGTGAACTCAGGTTTATATTACATCATGGGGACATTTGTAATATAAACAAAAGCACACACACACACACACACACACACACACACACACACACACACACACACACACACACACACACACACACACACACACACACACACACACACACACACACACACACACACACACACACACACACACACACACACACACACACTTATGAAATAAATGTCACAGTTATTCTCAGTTTAATCTGTTTTGGTTTCATTTTCAGGACTTTTAGTTTGCTCATCTTTATTTCCTGTTTCTTTGTTCTTATGTTCCTGTTTGTCATTTGTTTCCATAGGTATTCATTGTGTGATTAATTATCATACATCTGTTTGTATTTGAGTTCATTGTGTATATCTTGCAGTCTGTTCATTCAGTTCCTTGTCTGGTATTGTTTGTGCTTAGCACATTGTTTTTTGGAGTTTACCTGAGTTACTTAGGCCCGGTTTCACAAACAGGGCTTATACTAAGCCAGGATTAGACCTTAGTTCAATTAGGATAAGGATTATGCATAATTGATCACTACCTCAGTAATCAGAATTTTGGAGTGGATCGTCTATAAACCTATTTTTGGCCAAAATTACATATACAGTTGCTCAAAAGTATTGACTATGGTCAATTAGGCTACTTGGCTTCACAAATGCACCACAATGGAATCAATATACTTTAAAAGAACATACTTAAGTGTGAACAATGTAATGTTGCATAATAGCATCTAATTTGCAATTAAATTAATATGTATTATAGTTTTAATTTATATTAAATGCAATTAGTTGACTTTAAAGTGCTTTTTTCAACCCACTCAAGTATAAATTTATATGCAATTTCATAATTACTACTTCTATTGTCTTTGAAATATTATTAAAGTGTACTGCTGAATGTATTGACAAGGATTTATGTTATTATATACTTTAATGTAATTTCTGTCCAAATCTTTGAGCCCCTTATATGCCTGCAAATGAGGAATGATAAATCAAATAATAATAAAAAAATGTATATGAAAAAAAATAAATAAAAAGGTCAAATTCACTCAGCGTTCCATGATCTAATTCACTATCTCAATAACAATTAAGTACAAATTAACTGTTTTCAGTTGTGTTGCAGGCACAGTCCAGTACATTATAGTCAGACTCATTTTTATGTTGAAATAATGAAGATTTCAGTGCCACCCCAGACTGGTTGCTGGCCCCTGCATGGCCACCCCTGTGAAAAAAATCCTGGCTCCGCCACTGCACTCAGCAACTTTCTCTTATGCACAAATATTTTAGGTTGTATCAATCACATGGTCACTGTATACTCAGCATAATAAATGTTGAACATTAAGCACTTTCAATTCATGAAAAAGTGCAAAAGAAGACACAAAATAATGTGGGTTTCAAATCACATCAGGAAGAGAGAGTCACATTTTTTCTGGGTAAACTATAATTTTCAAATAATCTGAAATCGATCTGAAATCTGAACATGAATGAAAAGTTGTATTTTCTATTGGGTGGTACTTTGAACGACAACAAATCAGTACAATTGGTATTAAAGAAATAGCAAGCAATAGGATACCCAAAATTACCAGCACCACTTCAAAATGTGTACAAGCTATGGTAAATGCTGAGATTTTCATCAAATAACAACTTAAAGTTCTGTCCGTTCTTCACAAAGCTATAGCTTGAAAGCACATCTGTAGCCCTGCAATGACATGGGTTTTCTTGCGATAATGGTCTGCATTTCGGCTCTGTTTGAGCCAAGGATAGAGATCAAAATCTACATATCAGAACTGAGCAGCTGTGAGCATTTTGGAAGGCTCTCATCCCCTTTTATCTCTTTACCTTTACAGGATTTTGAAGCCCTTAATATGTGTCTTTGGGGAAGTGACAAAAAGGAATAAAGTAAAACCCTAAAAGTATGTTTGAAGACTGTAATACTAACTTTGGCTTTTGTGATGCACTTTTAGTATGTAGCTACTTGTTTGTTGAAATGAACTTATGTACTGTACTATTCTGTTACATGACTTCAAGTACTGCTGAAGTCTTTGTTGTTCTTGGAAGATTCTGCTTGTTCATTCTGAGGTCTAAAGCAATTCAGGTGGGCGTCACTAATGGTTGATTCTTTCTGTTTGAGATTGTGCATGAAAATGATTTTGTATGTTGCATTTTTAATAGAGTGGGATTTGTGCACCCTATGGCTCTCTGCTCTGTGTGCGTCTGCCTCTTGTGTAGATCAAAACTTACTCAAGCAACCAGCCTCAATCCACAGGCTTTCCTCTGGGTTTAAGAGAGAAATCTCGTCCCCTGCTGGGCTGGCTGTAAATATGGTCTGACAGTTAACCTGACCTGTTGAACAACTCAAGAGGATGGAAATATTTGAGGAAGTATCTTCTGTTTGAAAAGTTGGAGTCACTTTATAATTCTGTTTTAGTCTGTATTTGCCACAAATTGACAGACACGTCAATGGGAACATCTCTCTCTCTCTCTTTCTCTCTCTCTTTTGTGGGAGTTTGCCAATATAAATATCCCTGCTCATATTTAATGCTAGAAACTTAAGTTATTGAAAGTATAGTTCACCCAAAAATGAACATTCTGTCATTTTTTACTCACACAGATGTTGTTCCTGTACAATCTGTTCAAACAATAAAAAACATTTTGTGGCTCTTTAATGTGTCGTGACAGATTGCACATGAACCGATCATCTCTTCCTACTAGTTAATTTAAAGCATCAAATAAACATGAATGAACATGAGAAGGAATGTTGTTTAAAATGCGGAAAGACGTAAATACACCATTTTTCAAGTTCAAATCCACCGAGGTTAATCTTCTAACTCCTGACTGCTTTGTCGGACAAAATAGCTGATTCAGCATTATAATTGGTTAGATCGCATGTCACATTCTTGTGTGTTCAGTCTCTTTATGAACTTTTTGAAGTGTCAAAAATCAAGTTACAAAGGCTGTATATGGAAGGTGCAAAATGCTGTCAGATTTCATCAAAAAGATCATCATTTGTGTTCCGGAAATGAATGAAAGTCTTACAGGTTTGGAACCACATGAGGGTGAGTAATTAATGACAGAATTTTCATTTTGGTGTGAACTATCCTTTTAATATTAAAGGAGCCTTAACTAGAGAGTGCAGTATCATAGATGACTGGAGCAATAAGCAGCCACCTAAAACACCTTAACAATCACCAACTGACACCCTAGCAACCACCAAAAACACCCTAGCAACTGCATTGAAAGCTCCACTCATAATTGGAAAATCTGTTGTGGTGGACCATCTGTGAATGGAAATGTAAATCACTGCAGTTCAGATACCTTAAATCATTGAATGTAAAGTTAATATTTATAAAGCACAGAACATTTTTAGATATTGCAAGAGATGAGGGGCTATATGCTTTTGAAGACTCAGTCATCTAAACATGCCTTTGACAATGAGCCAGTTTTACTTTTCAGTGCCTTGTAGGAAATTATGCATAATTGGATCATATAATTATACAAAATGCCAATGGATCATCCTTTATGGACATATCAAATTACTGTAAGAAGCATCTGTGTGGATTTCACAGCCAGAGAACTTCATAAACATATCAGATGCTATTTAATATGATATAAAGTTTGGTCTTATCAGCTTGTGAAGGATGGTGAAGCCAGCTGATGATGTGAAAAGGAGTCTCTGCATGACAGGTTTTGCCTTAAACCTATTGTAGTCTGTTCTTTTTTGCAAGTGTTATATGACAAGGTCATTTTTTGTGGATGTTCCTCTTTTTCACAGAATTTGCATGATTCTAATTATTAATTTATGTCTAATGTTTTACTTTCCTATCTGAGTTACAATTTTCTGTGTGACAATACAATGGGCGAAGAAACCGCATATACTGAAGGAGGACCCTGAGCCAATTTCTAAGGGGTGGCCCCTTTTTGCTACCCCCTTACAAAAAGACTATCCTAACACAGCAACAGGGTAAAAACTACTCAGAACACCTTAGCAACTAGCTATGAATCTAGCTATGAAGATGCACGTTTCCAGAGGCAAAACTATTTTCAATCAGAATATGATATGGGGGGTGGAATAAGCTGCCAGAGTAAATGCTGTTGCTCAGCAGACCCATACAGAAGAGAGATTTGTCTGGTAACCTACATTTTTTTAATGGGTGATTAAAATGTCAGGGCCTCTGTGGAATTCTTCTTCTGATATTCAATGGATCCTTTGAATATAGACAAGATGGAGAGTATTTCTCTGCCCCCAACCTAAAGATGACCACTATCATTAAATCAGTGCGAAATATGCAGCAACTGAACACATTATAGCTAAAAAATTTATATAGCCAATATTCTATTAATATGCATGCTAATAAGCCACTAGTTAAAAATCAGAAATGTATAAGAAATGTATTTGTGTCATTTTTATATATATATATATATATATATATATATATATATATATATATATATATATATATATATATATATATATATATATATATATATATATATATATATATATATATATATATATATATATATATATATATATATATATATATATATATGACAGAAATACAACTTTCTCCTCCAGGCAACCAGAGAAAGATGGGTTTCTTATTGATTCAAAATAAATAATTGAATTGTATCTGCAGAACATTGCTGTAGACTCACAATACTGATTTGTTGTCTTTCATCTTCTGACATTCTGTGTGTGTTTTAGTTTATTCATTACATAGGCTAAGTTATGCACTAATTACAAGGTCTAGAACAGCATTCTGAATCTGTACTAAAATGCACTGGTACCCATTAATGGGCTCTTTGAATTTGTGCCGAGGAATATTTGAGGGCACCTGTAGCTTTTGTTATAGGGTAATGAATATGTGCTCTACAGAGAAAGACAGTTTCCTCTCCGCAGGAGCTTTACTTTTAGCCACTGCAGTTGCATCTGCCAAGAAAGCAGGAGACAGTGGGGGAGAGAGGTAGATAGAAAGCAAGAGATATTAATTCAGCCATCACTCTTTTCTTCCTGGGTCTCATCAATTAGCAGCACTCTGAAGCTTGGCAGAGTGAACAGAGCTGCTTTCTGCCTCATGTCTTTAATCAGAACCAAGATATACAGCTCACCCTAGCAACACATCACACACACATAGGCCTAAATGAAATGATGAATGCGCACACACACATGCACTTATGCATGTAATCATATGCACATACACAAAAGGAAATAACATTAACCTTGACCTGCAAGCCAAAGTGTTTCTGTAATGTATCAAATTAAATAATTCAAATGAAAATTCATCATTTACTCACCCTCTTGTCATTCCAAACCAGTATGCTATATTTCAAAAATTCTTAAGCCATATGGTAGCTCTGTGGAAAGAAGAGAAAGAAATTTATATAATTTGATGAAAATCTTTCCCTCTGAAATTTCATTTGCACATCCACATATTCAAAATTACCACACAACAAACAGTTAGGAGACACTTGAGCAATGATGAAGTGACATGACTTGAAGTGGCAATTGTTTGTGTGATTGAGAATTTGGTTCAATTTGAAATAATTTGTTGGCTGTTAAAATACTTTTACCGAAATACCAAAACTCAAAGGGCCAGATTTACTAACATCGCAAACCCTCTTTTTGGCATAAAAAAAAAATGTAAAAAAAAGGATTTACTAAAGACACACAGTGCAAAATTAGTGCTGAAAAGGCGTGGACTGAGTTGTTTTTGCGGCTGACCTTATTGCATATGCATTTGTAGGAGTTTCCCTTTCAGATGCAAAATTTATGGGAGGAGAGTATTTAAATTAATCACGTAACTCGATTTACAAATATTTGCGCTCATCAGTTTACTGGTATTTGTGCCATTATTTAACGCCCAAAAAAAGCATGTCTTAACCCATTTTGCGTCATAGCTGCAATTATAGAGCGCATGGTAGAAGGGAGAAAATATTTTCCACTCGTATTAATTTCTTTGGAATGCCAGAAGAAGATGTTATCCGAACATATAGTTTGCCAAGGCATGTTGGCCTTTATGTACAGAGCTCAGTGTAAATGAGTACACCCCTTTTGAAAAGTAAAATTTTAAACAATATCTCAATGAACACATAATCAATTTCCAAAATGCTGACAAGACTAAGTTTTATATAACATCTGTTTAACCTATAACATGAAAGTAAGATTAATAATATAACTTTCAGTTTTAGTTTTAGGATGATGCAAAAATGAATACAGCCCACAACAAAAATTACTTCGTCTAGTACTTTGTATGGCCTCCATGATTTTTAATGACAGCACCAAGTCTTCTAGGCATGGAATGAACAAGTTGGTGACATTTTGCAACATCTATCTTTTTCCATTCTTCAAGAATGACCTCTTTTAGAGACTGGATGCTGGATGGAAAGTCTCTTCAGAATTCCCCATAGGTGTTCGATTGGGTTCAGATCAGGAGCCACTGAATCACTTCCACCCTGTTCTTCTTTAGAAATCCAACAGTGGCCTTAGATGTGTGTTTAGGATCATTGTCATGTTGGAAAAGTGCACGACGATCAAGGGCACGAAGTGATGGTAGCATCTTCTCTTTCAGTATAGGCAGTACATCTGTGAATTCATAATGCCATCAATGAAATGCAGCTCCCCGACACCAGCAGCGCTCATGCAGCCCCACATAAGGACACTGCCACCGCCATGTTTCACTGTAGGCACCATGCTTTTTCTTTGTATTCCTCACCTTTGCGACGCCATACAGTTTTGGAGCCATCAGTTCCAAAAACATTTATCTTGGTCTCATCACTCCAGAGTATAGAGTCCCAGTAGTCTTCATCTTTGTCAGCATGGGCCCTAGCAAACTCTAGGCTGGCTTTTTTGAGCCTGGGCTTTAGGAGAGGCTTATTTTATGGATGGCACTCATGCATGCCATTCCTCTGCAGTGTACGCTGTATTGTGTCACGGGAAATAATCACCCCAGTTTGGCTTTCTACTTCTTTAGATAACTGCAGTGAACTTGCAGTTTTGCGATTTTCTTCAACCCTATTCATCAGAAGATGCTCTTGTCGAGGTGTTAACTTCTGTGGATGACCTGAACTCTGTGAGATGGTTGCAGTTCCATCTTTTTTTTTTATTTATTTTTTTTATTATTTTTTGAAATTTTTTAAATTCTTTTGCTACAGTATTCTGACTGATAAGTAAAGCTTTGCTGATCTTCTTGTAGCCTTTAACTTTCTGGGGTAAAGAAATTCTTTTCTTTCTCAGGTCTTGTGACATTTATCTTCCACGTGGTGCCATTGCTGACAGCATGAAATGGGAAGTCAATTATTTTATAGTCAGTTGTCTGCTGGACACCTGTGTGATGAATAATTAGACTCACCTGTGGTTGAATTCTTGTTAAATTATACATTTGTAGTCTAAAATTTAGCTTTGCTCCAGAGACTTTCAGTAGGGTGTACTCATTTTTGCATCACCCTAATTTAAATAAAACTGAAAATCTTGTGCTCTAAGTTATATTATTAAGATTACTTTCATGTTATAAGTTAAACAGATGTTATATAAAACTTAGTCTTGTCAACATTTTAGAAATTGTTTTTGTGTTCATTGAGATGTTTATGGAAATTAGTACTCAAAACTCACTGTTTCTCTTTGAAATTGAATCAACCAATGGCCGACATTGGCTCAACATTGGTGGAACTACCATTCTTTGCTATGCTGCTGCTGCTGCAGAGCAAATGCAGGACTTGCTACTGCCAATACATACATGACACGTTGCTGTGAGCAAGTAAGACATGCTACTGCTGATACACACTACAGCATATATAATTTACCCATAGCAGATCTATACAGGTGGGGGCTTTCTGAAAGCACGCTGCAACTAGTATAGCAAATGCTGACCAAGTATTTGAAGCTTGAGCAGCAAGCTTACTGGAACCAATCAGTTATGCCCTAAAGAGAATGATGTGATTGCAAGCAGATTGAGTTAAGGACCTATCAGCTTGTGCCAGAACTTTGTATTTCTGTCATGACAACTCTCAAAGTGTTTGGCATGGTAATGGATATGACAATGTCAAAATGTATGGTATTGGCAGAATAGATCTGCTACACTGCTGCCTTTTATTGCTGCTGTTTTTAGTTATAGTACAGGACTTGCTACTGCCAATACATATGCAACAGGCTGCTATGAGCAAGTAAGACATGCATACATGACAATATAGCAAACATGAATTATCCCCCAACAGAGCAAGTGACAATAAAGATTTAACAATACAAACCAAGTGTACACCATAGAAAATTCCCCATCATGCAGGAGACAATGGAGATGGCAATAAATAATTTTCTCATGTTCTCATGCTTTGTCACTGTATTCTCACAGCAACAACATAATTGGTTTGCTGCTGCTGTTGCTAATGTGCTTTGTAATTTACTCCTGCATCAAATGCAAGACCGTCTGGCTACTTAAATGCTCCGGTTCCATCTTCCTCCTTCAGTATTCCTGTCCGACTTCCTGGCCTTATTCCCTTCGCTGGTTCCGTTCAGTCCCCTAGATCCGCCGGTTCCACTGGTGTCATTCAGCTCCTAGCTCTGCCCCCGCCACTAGCTCTGTGCAGCTCTTCAGCTCTGCCTCAGCTTCCCCTCCACTAGCTGTACTTTGGGCCTTCACATTGCATGATCAACTCGTTAGCCAACACGACTCAGCTCAAATAAGCAAGACACTACAGTTTCTTTACTTGACCGCAAAATATGCTAGTGTGCTGTTGCTGTTGATAATGTTCGCTAACATTGCAATCTGAATTTGCTATACATGCTGCTGCAGTTGTACAAAGGTACTAAGAGTTGCTGTAAACTTCTTTGAAATATACAAATACAAAAAGGAATACCTATTTCACTTTAACAAGTAGCTACATTGTCTGCATCTTGCTCTGCTGTTGCTGCTTAAACACAATATTGCATATTTGCTAGCTGCTAATAAGCTTCGTAATTCACTTTAAGCATTAAAAAGGGACTGTTAAAGGATTAGTCCACTTTTAAATAAACTTTTCCTGAAAATTTACTCATCCCCATGTCTTCCAAGATGTCCATGTCTTTCTTTCTTCAGTCAAAAAGAAATTAAAGTTTTTGATGAAAACATTTCAGGATTTTTTCCATATAGTAAACTTCAATGGGCACCAAACAGTTGAAGGTCAAAATTAGTTTCACTGCAGCTTCAAATTGTTCTACACGATCCCAGATGAGAAATAAGGGTCTTATCTAGAGAAACCATCACTCAATTTCATGAAAAAAATAAAAATAAATAAATAAATAAAATAAAATAAATATATAAGTATTAACCATAACTGCTCATCTTGAACTAGCTCTCTTCTTCTTCTCCTCTATTACAATTCTGGCAGTGTAGACACTGCTAAGTGTATTACTGCCATCCACAGGTCAAAGTTAGTGAACTAATTGTTATATACTATTGAACTAAGATATTGCATATAAAAATTAGTTCAAACTTTGACCTGTGGAGGGCAGTAATACACTTAGCAGTGTCTACACTGCCTGATTTCTAATAGAGAAGAACAAGAGAGCTAGTTCAAGATGAGCATTTATGGTTAATACTTATATAATTTTTATCTATTTTTTTTTTCAGAAATTGAGTGATGGTTTCTCTAGATAAGACCCTTATTTCTCATCTGGGATCTTGTAGAAAAATTTGAAGTTGCAGTGAAACTAATTTTGACCTTCAACTCTTTGGTGCCCATTGAAGTCTACTATATGGAAAAAAAAAATAATCCTGGAATGTTTTCATCAAAAACTTTAATTTCTTTTCGACTGAAGAAAGAAAGACATGGACATCTTGGATGACATATGCAGGGTGAGTAAATTATCAGGAAAAGTTTATTTAAAAGTGACTAATCCTTTAACATGTCACATGATTTTAAACCTTGTGTATGGTTACTTGATAAGAAATTAATAAGGCAGACCAGACAATAATGCAGAGTGATATATCATAAGAAAAAAATGTTCACTTCTTAGATTTTGAATTTCAGAAGATTTCTGAAAGTGCGCTGCAAATGCTAGAGTAAATGCTGACTAAGTATTTAAAGCTTGATCAGCGAGCTAATTGGCTACTGATATAGCAGGAATCAATCAGCTGTGCCTTATAAAGAATGATGTGATTGCAATTAGATTGAGTTAAATACCTATCAGCCTGAACCATCTAGAGTTTTATGAAATAACTTTGTATTAATTTTTTGGGTGAACAACCACTTTACAAGCATAGGTTTATGTTTTATTTTAATTTTAAGCAACCTTATTAAAATAAACTTTATTAATTATGTTAAAGAATTTTGTGATTTTTTGAATTTTATAATTCCATTTTTACTTGCGTAAATGAATACTGAATGTAAAAATCACACAGTCGGCTAATGCAGGCGTATCTATTATTTGCCCAGAGGGAACTGACACTGTGTAATAAATCTAAGTCTTTTCTTTTGTTATTCTCTTTTTGCTTCACTAACAGGATCTCTTATAAGCCCCGAACATGTACTGAGTAATAGACCCATCCACTCCTACTCTTCTTCAAAGCACCAAACAAATTTGCAAGTTCTCTCTTGCAGTTAAAGCACACTGATATGCCACAGCTATTTTAGAGTCATTTCGGAGCTCATTTAATATTCTTCCCTGCGTTTCCGCCCAGCGAAACTTGGCAGGAACGTTTTTGGATGATCGAACAACCACATTGCATAAAGCTTAATTTAATTAAGGTGTTGAAGAGATGAAAAAGAAACTTTGATTATGCATGTGTATGTTTGTCTATGTCTATGTGTGTGGGAGAGAGAGAGTGTATGTCAAGGTAAAAAATACTGCAGCACAGTGAATTACAAGCTGCAGAAAATAGACTGTGCTACACTAAAACTACATAGTATTTTGTTGCATCATTTATAAGGGTTTGACAAGCCGTATGATTAGTAAAGCAGCCTGAAAAAGGACAAGTAAAACTGTTAAGAAGCTTTTAGTGTGCTAGAGCGTAAGAAGCCACAGACTGCAGGCAGTGTCCACTATAAATGTATTAATATATTAATGGTGATTTCTAAAGTTATTAATCATGTTACATCAGTGATTGTTGGGTATATTTTGCAGTGTATCTTGAAGTGTTTTCATGTTCAAGGCCAATATCTTTTCCTATGCTCTTTCTTTCTACACTGTATCATTATAGATTAATGAACTTAAGAGTAGAAAACAGCTGCGTTGGTATAACAGATGTTTTACTTTTGAGTTTTTTTTTTTTTTTTACTATTATTCTCAAAGATGTTGCTCATTATTCTGTGAAACATTAATGTGTTTTCTCTGAACACAATGTTTAAATTTGCTTAAACTAAGATTAAAATTATTATTATTATATTTTGGAGTGAAATATGACCCTGACATTTTCTTGACAGGTTTTTTTGTATTACTAATGTTTAAATGTGACATTACTGAACAATAACATCTAACCTGATATATCATTTTGTTTTCTTTCATAAAGCTAAATAACAATATCCCTGTATGACAAAAGTAGAAACTGGCTCTGCAGCCAGTAATCTAATTGGAAAGCACATGTTCATATAGCCTGCCATCATCACTTCTTTGTCATTTCATTTTTCCACCAGATATTAACTGATGGATGTTTTGTAGAGTGTCTATAATAGCAGCATCTTCTCACCTCCCCTCTAAAATGTTTGGTGTTAGAGTGGCAGATAGTGAGACTACTGCTATCTTGCCTATTATAAAAATGATGTGAATTTATTACCATATGTTTGATTGCCTTTTACAGAAGAGTACAAGCTTGTTAGAATCAGTGAAGTCTCCGTAGGATTTAGTTTAAATGTTTCGGTAACACTTTAGTATGGGGAACACATATTCACTAATTATGACTTTACCCTCAATAAATTCCTAATTTACTACTTATTAATAGTTAGTAATTTATTTGTTAAGTTTAGGTTTGGGGTAGAATTAAGAATGTAGAATAAGGTCATGTAGAATAAGACATTAATATGTGCTTGATAAGTACTAATAAACAGCCAATATCCTTGCATGCAATCTAAAAAGCAACTAGTTAAAAGCCTCTAAATGAATGTGTTACCAATGTTTCTATTTCCATTTTGCTTCATCTGTATCTCTGTATACTTATGCTTTTTAAAGCTGCAGTCCGTAAATGTTGCCTCTTTGTCACCATCTCTGTTTGAAACCTGCAATTGCAGTTGTTTGCTGCATTATCTTTACGTGGGTTGTGCCTCGGCATGAATCCTCAGCGCGGATGAATCTAATGTTTGCTGTCAGTCACCACACTGGTGTGGATACTGTCCTTCAGAATCAAAGATTGTAGTCTTGAAGTATGACCAAAGTAAGAATTATTCTGTCAAGTTTTCTCCCTATCTTTCCAAACTTTGACTAACGCCAGCCTCCCTTCTCTGCAGAATGCGATACATCCACGCAACCAATCACAGTGCACCATTCCACGTATTGTAAACAGTAATGGCAGCGCTTTAAATACACCCAGCATCCTAGTTTTCCTTGTCTACTTTGTACTTTGTTATCAACAAAAACAGAAAAATGAAATTTTGACAGCATTGACGAACATGTGGTAGTTTCTGCGGTGGGTAAGAAATGTAATCCATTGAAATCTAATCATTTACGTAAGGCGATTAAGAAAATGAGGCACTCGGGAGGAGAAAAAATGCAGGCTTTGCTTGTTCCACGGACGCATCATACTTCTGTCATAGTCCCCAAAACTGAATCATGAACAGTTTTTAAAAGCTGTTTGACCAAGAATGATTAATTTCTCGAATCTGGCATTTCTAGTTTTGATTCTAAACATCTGATAGAAAGAAAAAAACATAACATGATTGCTATTCGAATGTTTGCAGTATAGCGACGCCCCTGGGTAGTTGCAGTCAATTACAATGTACTCGGCAAATGTGTTGTTTTTCATTTTAATCGTGCGGTGGTGCCAGATACTCTTTAACCAGTAATGACAATGGAGACATAACTAACAAGATGACCCATTGAATTCATTTTGGGAGCGATGACTGAATATATTTTTAGTCCAATGCCTGTATATAAGATTAGTATTGACCAAGTTCAGAGGCTGTCATATATGTGGATCAACTTACTTTGTTGTGTATTTTCAACAATTTTAAATATGAAAAATAACTTTTTTATTGATTATATGGAATAAGTGTATTTTGGAGGAAAAAAAGGTGTCATGGATTTATTGCATTTTGGGGAAAAAGTAATCAGTTTTTATAATAAATCTTTGAAAATCTAAATCTGGATTTGAATTTTTAATGTTATTATAACCTAAAGATGCTATGTGAAAGTTTGAAATAGAAAATAGTGGTTTTCATCTTGCCACTTTCTTGGTAAAGAAAACACATTTTTTAGTCAAATTAATTAAAATGGATTTATGGCATTTTGGAACCAAACTCTTCATTTAGTGTGTATTAGCACTACCTGTAGATTTCAATTTCTGTGCAGTCTAATCTCTAACGTTATTTTATCATACCATACAATTCACCATCGAAATGGTAAGTTTAACTATTGCAGCTGCTGTGCGAAAAGGCTAAATGATCCGCCTCATATGTGATGTATAGCCTACAAGCTGAGACTTGTTCTTTATGTAAACAGAAGTGATGCAATGGGGCAAAGAAAAACGATGACATGCTCGAATTTCCCGCGAAAACCCACCAGTACCACCTGATTTATTATTACAAGCTTACCGTTGTGAACCAGGCTAAGGTAAGGAGATAGTTTTGAACACTGGCTGGATATGTACTTGCTCAAAAATTTATTTTGGATAATTTTTAAGCAAAAAAAAAAGTTAAGTACAGCAGCTTTAAAAAGTCTTTGATGTTAGTTTCCTATTTCTTTGAACACTCCACAGTCGTGCCTTCGATATACATGATAATGCAGTACCTGTATCATATATCCAGACAAGCCAGTTTTGTGACATTCATATGAGCCAACGTTTCCCTCGGAGTGGACATTTAAACAGTACTCACTACCACATGTATGCTCACTGAGGCATGCTGAATACTCATTATTGATTGGCACCCGTTCAGATAATCTTTTAAACTGAACAGAATCATTCATGGGAGCTCAACATGCCATGCAATGTCTCCATCAGTTTGGTTCAAATGACAATGTAATTGTGCATTCATCACTCACCAGTGCCAGGAACTGTCACCCAGCATCACAGACAGGGTTTGGGGCTTTGTGGCTGCTGTGCTGATATTCCATGACAATGTGTGAGCAAGCTGTAATTTGTTTGGTCCAGATATGAAGCCACAACACCCTCGATGCCTGTTTAATTTAACACTTCAGTGGTGTTCATGGTTGGAACAGTATCTCAGTTCACTTTAAAAATGCATAGACAAGAATTCTTAAGGAAGAAGGCTCATTCAGTTAGTTTTAAAAGCAAAGTTAATTGGAAAACTATTTAGTTCTGACACTGTGGATTCTAAATATTTGTTTCAGTAATATGCAAGAAAAATATTTTTTTAATTATTTATTTTAAAATGTTTGAACATTTATTACACATTCTGTTTTTTGAAGTAAAGAATGGGTAGGTGGGAGAAAGATTAGAAAGATCTCAGACAATAAAAGCAAAGAATCTTTAATATTAGTGTGCAGAAGGTTTATTTAGATCATGTGCACATGAATTTACATAAATCATTCTTCGACTGGCATATGCATTAGCTTTTTCATTGCTATTAGTTGCACTCATATATTCAGTAAGATAACTCTATAATAGGCTTTCTTGCCCCGTATACTTAGACATCACATTAATGCCACAGGTTACATGCACTGCCAACAACAACGTTCACATTCACACACACTGTAAAAAAAAAAAAAAAAAAAAATCTGTTAAATTTATGGTAACGTAAAATAATAATAATAAAAAATAAAAAAAATACAGCAGCTGTGGTTGTCAGAAATTTACCATAAAAATACGGCAGTAACGTTTTAGGTTTTAATAAAATTTAAATTTACAGTAACATACCTTCTTTCATTAACTGATATAAGTGTACCCATTAAGCCCATGTACCCTGTAAGCCCACTTTCAACTCTTAAGTCAAATAAAAAATAAAAAAAAAAGAGGTAAAACTCACATTTTATGCTGATCATTATTTTAACAAATCCAGTGATTTGTTACTTAACTGACATTTTTTATTGCATACCAATAACATTTGTCAATGTTGAGTTAGCCCCACTCATGTGCATGCCGTCTAAGGGTACCTCAGACAAATACACCCAAAAAACTTTGGTCTTTCGGTGTGCATCAGAAATCAACACATTTCTGCAATTTTCAGCCATTTATTTGAAAGGTACACTTTTCAAATAAATGGCTTGCGCACAAAGCTAATCTCAAGGTCAAACCATTAGCCTTACTGAAAGATGGACTGCCAAAGAATTAAGCAAAGAATTTTTTTTTTTTTTTTTTTAAGATGGGCTTAAATGGTACAGCACCACAAAATGCATGCAAACTAGCCAACATAAGCTAAACTTGAATTAAAATTTTTAACATTTCTCAATATGGGCACAATGAAAATTACTATGATGCTTAGTCCACATTTGAGTTCCATGAATTTCTTTGTAAACACATCTTACATTTTTAAAGGAAAAGATTGTCTTTTTTCACCATTACTCACTGTGGAACCATTTAAGCCCACCTAATGTGTTTCAATGAGAAATCCCTCTAATTACAAACTTTGATCAGTTTTCTGAGTGAAAGTGTTTAATGATAACATTTCTTTGTGTACTTTTACCTAACCCTTTACCTTAACTTACCTTACTTACAACTTTAATTTACAACTATATTTAGATGGGCCTACAAATTACACACATTAATTCAATGGAGATGGAGCCCAAGTTCCTTAAGTATAACCGGACATAACTCAGGAGCCATGCCGGGTTAAGGCTCCATACTCCTGGTGTAGGGGGCCCACTAGGAGACCCCCGTAAGCCCAGAGTATGGAGCCCCAACTCGACTTGATTCCCGAGATACAACCAGTCAAACTTACAACTTGACTCCATCTACAACTCCAGAGTCAAGCCGACTTAAGGCTCCAGACCACCGGCTTGGACCCCCAGCCAGTAACACCTACCCATCCCAGGGCTCTAATCAAACATTAGTGAAAGGATTTTTTTTTTAATACTTCCCTCTCACTGAATAAACATATTGAAATTTAACTTTTTTTAAAATCAATACATTTTTATACTTTGTGAATCGATCATGATGTGGGCTTTAAGTAAGCCCATGGGCTGGTGTAAGTAAGACTTCTAACATTATTAAAAAAATTTCTTCAATTTATATTCTAAAATGTACATCAACTAATTAATACATTTTCAAATGAGAGATAAATCTTGTGTTTTAACAAATTATTTTTCTTACAAACCATGTCAATATCCATAAAAAAACAATAAAAAAAACACCTAAATTTAGATTTTGGTGGGCTTAATGGGTACACTTCCCCTAATGTTAAATTACCAACCTATTGTATAATATGTTTTGTACCTTTATAATACATACACAACCACCAAACATAGTGGTGATGAGAGTCACATGATGAATCAAAGTTCATCACAAGCAGCCTTTCCATCAGCTGAGAAGGTACTAATATATAGAAGGTGCACACAGTGTCATTCACACAAACACTAAACACAATCATGGTAACAGACATGACATTACAGTTTTTCTCCATTGGTTTGGCTTATTTCTTGAAACAGAAATTACATTCTCAAAACAACATGGACAAACCTCCAAACCACTTGGCAATTGTTCACAACAGAATTGATTTTCTCATTCATTTCATCAAATTGCAAATGTCTAAGTACATGTCTCAATGTCTCAGTACATCTTTGCAAATGATTAAGTACAGGTAGCCTACATTTAGCACAATTTCCAAGTGAATAGATCTTGTTGATCTAAACTGATTGTTGATTCTCAGTCTAATGGCTCTTCGCTCCAAAACATGTCAGCGTCATTTCATTGTATAAGTCATCACATGCACAATAGTCAAGAACATAATACCATGATACCATATATGAATCCTTGGAACATTTAATAAATTTATTACAGCAATTGACAGTCTTGGTGAAACTAACAAAGGAGCTTTATTTACAGCACTGTAGGCTGTATATAATTAGGGTTTCAGAATTAGGTGTGGCAAAATGGCTCGATAGCGCCACCTACAACATTTCAATTAAGCGCCCTTTGTGCTACGTTTCACGTACAGTTATGAAATTCGGTAGACAGATGTAACAGCCCAATACCTACAAAAAAACCCGTGGGTGCAAAGTTTGTAAACCCAACAGGAAGTGAGATATTTTGAATTTTCTCTACAAAATGTTGGCAGTTTTTGCCATTTCCACATGTTGTACTTTAACGAACTCCTCCTAGAGCTTTAATCAGATCAACATCATATTTGGTCAGTCTTATCTAAAGGCCTTTGTGACGTTAAATTGCGAAGATCTAGAGTTTTCGATGAAGGGCGTGTCCGTGGCGGCCTGGCAAAGTTCGATGTTTCGCCATGAAACAGGAAGTTGTTGTAACTCGGGCATACAATGTCTGATCTGCCCCAAACTTCACATGTTTTATTAGAGTCCTGACCTGAAGACATCTTCATGACAATATTCAGTTACAGTCATAGCGCCACCTGGGGGCAACAGGAAATGACGTTTTACACTGTGATTAACTCCTCCTAGAGATTTAATCAGATCAATGTTATTTTTGGTCAGTCTAATCTAAAGGCCTTTGTGACGTTAAATTGCGAAGATCTAGAGTTTTCTCTGGTGGGCGTGTCTGTGGCGGCATGACAAAGTCTGATGTTTCGCCATGAAAAAGGAAGTTGTTGTAACTCGGGCATACAATGTCCGATCTGCCCCAAACTTCACATGTTTTATTAGAGTCCTGACCTGAGGACATCTTCATAACAATATTTAGTTACAATCATAGCGCCACCTGCAGGCAACAGGAAATGACATGTTTTACACTGTGATTAACTCCTCATAGAGATTTAACCAGATCAACATCAAATGTTATCATCTTAAGACCTTAGCGATGATAAATTTCAAAGATCTTGAGTTTTCGGTGAAGGGCGTGTCCGTGGCGGCCTGACAAAATCTGATGTTTTGCCATGAACGATAAAGCTGTTGTAGCTGAGGCATACTATGTCTGATCTGCTCCAAACTTCACATGTGTGATAAGAGTCCTGGCCTAAAGACCTCTTTATGACAATATTCAGTCATCCATAGCGCCACCTGCTGGCAACAGGAAATGGCATGCTTTACACTGTAATTCACTGCCAGATTCACATTTCATTATGCCACGAAGTATGAAACATGCTATAAACACGTTAAATCATGCAACACTTGGCTGAGTGCTAATTTATGCGATTAACGCCACTAAATAAACAGGAAGTTGTTGTAACTCAGGCATACAATGTCCAGTCTGCTCCAAACTTCACATGTTCGATAAAAGTCCTGGCCTGAAGACATCAACATGGCAATATTCAGTTACGGTCAAAGCGCCATCTGTTGACAGCAGGAAGTGTGGCATTTCGAAATGACTTTGGCATAATTCTCCTGTATTCACTCGCTTACATGCATGTCGCCCACTATTCACTGTTTTCCTGAGGCCAACAGGTGGCGGTGAGCCCGGGTGCGAGGGCGCTTTCATCGCTGCTTGCAGCTTTAATTGTCATTGTTTTTTGTTTGTGTGTTTATATTACTGTATGTTATGCTGTATACATTTTCTTTTTACTCTGATGTATGGACGTTTATGTGTGTGAATGATAATGGTTACAATTTCCTTAGCAGTATGAGTGCAATGTGTGATGTCAAACCTTGGAGGCTACTCTTACCCTAAAATCCTATTTCTTTTTGTCAGTTTTATACACAATTGTATTCTGTTAGCTAGACAAAAAAAAAAAAAACAGTACAATGAAGGACTGGGCTAAGACTGAAAGGTGGACATGAGGGATATTTCAATGGGCCTTTGCCATAGTGCCCCTTACACAATGCCAAAGGGACGAAGCATTTTAGCTGTCGGGGTCCTATCCTAGTGGCTAATTGCTATAACTGAGTTCTTATTTGGTGTGAAAGCCCCTAAAAATACATCAAATGTGTTGTGTCATGCAGGGGATTCTGAGAATGATCTTTTATTCTACTGTAAATTTTACAATGACTTGTTCTTTTTCACTTCCAAAAACTGTAAATTGAATGATATTTTACTATAAAATGACATTAAATGTACGGTTAGATCTAATACAGTTATTGACCCTATATAGTAGGCTACAGAAACTTTCTGTTAACCAATTAACAGCTATTTTCACTGTAGCATTTTTATAGTCTTTTACCATTAAAATCACCATTTTTTACAGTGCACAAACTCACACTGTTTTGATAGGTAGATATACAGACAGACAGACGGATGGACGGACAGATAGATAGATAGATAGATAGATAGATAGATAGATAGATAACTTGCTGAACTGCCATTTCATATATCTGATCTGCTAAGCATTCAGCAAGACGATTTATAGAATAATTTGGTGTGATCAACATACCTGCCATCAGAAACACAACAGTCCTACAAGAAAAAGAGGTCGGGTTTGTATAGTATGTTTTTTACAACAAGAATCAAGGCAACATACTATTGAAATCATATAGGAATATTTCATTCAAATGCTTCTAGACCAGAATAATTGAAAGAATAAATAGATTTGGGAAAAAAAAAAGAAAAAAAAAAAAAGTTTATGTATAATTGAAATACTGCTCGATGCAGATATGAACATGAAAGGGAAAGTGTTCACGGCTTAGAGCTTGATAATTGATCCATTGTAATTCTGTTCGTGACCGACAGAGCTTACGGGAGCTGTCCACCGGTGTGTGGTGCTGAAAGACATCACATATACTTAACCAAACAATTAAAGGACATTTCTGTTCTCATATTCAACCGCAAGAAATATCCTTTAATTGTAAGAGTAAGAATATAATGTTTCGTCTCTGCTGATGAAGTCTTCAGTGATGTGGACGAATAAAGTGAGTCCAGAGCTTCTCATCATCTGTTTCTCTGAAGTTCATTTTCTTCGATTCACTTTCTGCTCTCCACAAATCTTCCTCCCATTCTTTTACACTACTTAAAGTCCGTTTTAAAAAAGCTATATAAAGCCTCAAATTAAAGTTCAAAGAGAGAAAAAAAAATGCATATATGAAATCAATGCATTCTGTTAAAACACTGCACATACCGTCTTACACTATAAAAAGTGAAGTACTATTATGCTATTTTTACTTTAAGAAGCTATTTCTACCTGATCTCGTACAAATCACTTTCGGTTACTATAATGTCATTAAATATTGTTTTGGCTTGAATAAAATCAGTTAATTTATCTTACAACCTGACAAACCTTTATATACAGTGATACATTTAAATTGCAGCATATGTATTGCAAGAAATACACAGACAAATGCTATATCATGAAAATGGCAGTATGTCGTACACGAGCCCACAGCTCCAGTCTTCATCGGTAACATCGTCTCCGGAACACGTCCTCACAGTAACTAAACACCGTGTCCGAATGAAACCATGTTCACAGGGAGAAATACGCCTTATGTGGAGAATTTCCACGGACTTCTGACAGCGGCGCTCCGTCTCGCGCCGCGGGAAGGTCGATTCCTCTTCGTGACATTGCACAGCGACTATCTGTACTTCATCATCCAGTAATACAAGCAAGAATGAATCGAAAACACGCTTTAACACTCAAAAGAAACTTATCGTTTCCTTCTTTGCGCGACGAATCACTGAGAGACCATCTCCACATTCATTTCTCCCATACAGAAATATACTATAGCGACTATTACTATTGACAGCTACATGAATGTTTACTAACTGTAATTCATCGACCGCTAAAATCATCAATCAAAACATAGAATGAATCAACAGCACACTTGAACACTCAAAAGAAAGTTACCGCTTCGTTCGATGACTCTGTGAACCGCCGGCTTTCCACATTTCTCTCCTCACGTTCGCTTTTCCCATGTGGAAATCTATACAAACGCAGTCTTGCAGAGGGGTCTCGTTCCTAAAAGTTGAACTGTTTTAATTCGAAAACGCTACGGTTATTTGCGAAAAACGCTTAAATGTGGCGAGACGCAATGCAACAATGTCAATACGATGCATTTTTGACAGAGACAAACAATTAAATGAAAGTACACAGACGGAACACAAAACGATAACGTCCTCTTAAGGCAGCTGCATGTATGTTTAGCGTTGTCTTCTCCGGCTTCGCGCCGAATTCCATCTCTCCGCGCGCGCGCTCGTTCGCTCGCTCTCTGGAACGAGCGAACAAGCTAGCGAGCGCGCGCGCGCGGGGGTGTCCCTCCTCCGCAGTTTGGAGTTTGTGATGTGTCTCAGACTCCGCGAGCGCCGCGCGAGAGCGAGACCTGCGGAGAGAACGCGCCGGATCCTGAAGCGACCGTTACCCTCCAACAGGCGACCTGTCTTTCTCCTTCCTGATTCCCCCGTATTCCCTCACAGTGTTTCTCAAATTATAGCGCTTTCCTTCAGCGCCGCCACACTTTTTGGTTAATCACAGGTGTATTTGTGATCCTTTGACGTACTTTTCTCATTCATTGGGAATTAACTGACATCTGAGGATCGTGTGGATGCGCGGCTTTGGAGAGAAGCGGAGATGGAATTGCTGATAATATGCCTTTCTTTTGGGATATTGCAATGCAGTTCAGTGGGAGCCGACTCCATCATTCACATCGGTAAGGAGTGAGCTGTTCAAAGCCTTTATTTGTTGCAAATGATAATGAATGCGCCATCCAGATTGAGGACTCTGAAGGAAGTGATGTTGTAAGGGTCGGTGTGAAATATAAATTGTAAATAAGCACTGAAAATGTGCCCTGCTAATCGGGCTGAATATCAATTGAGCAGACCACTTGTGATCATAACGTCTCTCTTGTTCAGATTGGCGATAGTTCCAATGCACGAACAAGACTAATCTTATTTCAATCTTAGCAGCTTGCTCACGAGGAAGGCATAATTGTGTAAATCGCAAATTTCAGGTAAGTTGGAAAAACAGGAGGCGTCTGTCATAAGGCAAAGTAAGCCAATGTGTGGGGGTTGCTCTCCCCCTCCCATCTATAAGATTGAACTTTGTATGGAACGTGAGGGAAATCTTAATAAAGGATGCTGAAATAAATAAATGACAAAAGGACAAATGCTTATTCTCAGCTATCCCAGGCCGTAAATGTCATCTTAACCAATCCCCTTTGAGTGCGCTGGACACCCTGTGCATTCTGATTGTCTCACCAAACGTGAAGAAAGAATAATTTTGGCTCTCCAACAGCAGCAGAGAGGAGGAAGAGGGGGCTGGTGGGGAGGGCGGCTGTGGTTCTATTCAGTTATCATGAAGAACTCAAATCCAAACCCTTGCATCTCCTACACGCATGTCGTACATTAACCAAATCAGCCATTCATTCATTTTAGAGAGGATTTATTCGAATCTGTTGTCCAAGTAGTGAAATTAAACCATCATATTTGTTGCTGAAGATTCTGCAGTAGTTTTGTTATTAAACCAAACAATTAACCTTTCAACAAAACTACTTCTTATTAAAGAAAAAGCTTTTATATCAACCAGAAATAATTGTGTTGGGTGGCCACAATTTATAATATTACGTTTACCAAAAACTTTAGCTTTAACAGATCTGAATGAGTGATGCTGGCTTGTCTTATGTGTTAGGTACTTTTCTGCACATTTTGTTGACCAAGACCTTGGGGATTATAAAAAAAAAGAGAAGTTTTAAACATGCACTGGCATTGGAATTTACACTTTGAAATGTTGAATGCTTTTGCAGTGTGAAATAATCTTTCCGAAATGCTACATCTTTATGTGCAAATAAATAATTCTATATATAGCTTGTTCTCAGATACTTCAGTTTAACTACCAGTTGCATGGGTCTAGGTCAAAAAATTCCTCCTCCATCACCAACTTTAAAGATGAAGTCTTCCAATATTTTTATCCAGCTCTTAGCTTTAAGTGCAGGACAGGCTGTATCTGTGGCTGTGTAATAGTCAGGACTCAAAGGTGCACGACACAGGTGAAATAACAAATTCCAGCCTCTCCAGTGCCCAATACTTCCACTTTGTCACATCCGCTCACGTTATCATCCTGAACAAATTCGGCTTCGAAGGGCAAAAGAAAAATAAGGCCGTCCATTGAATGAAGAGGGTGACATGAAGTGATTTTCAGGGTGTTGTGGTGATTTACAGAGGCAATGGCCATCCAAAACTGGTAATTGGAAGGCTAGTACAGGCAGGGTGGATCAGGGCTGCTCTCACTGGCAACTGGAATGAACAGATGCGACACCCCTATTTCTGCTAAATAAGATGAACACTGCAGTGATACATCAACCAAATTCTACCTGTCTACCTGCCCATTCTATTGGGCTCCTCTAACACAGGTAGAGAAGATGGCCACACATAAATGAGGCCTCTCAATCTCTCAAAACAACATTTCCAGATGTCATGCTTAAATGTAAATTTATTAAGCCACCATAATATGAATGAATCTACATGCAACATGTTGCACAACTTTACTGTAAGTTGCTTTAAGCACATGCTCAGCATGTAAATGCAGGGCTCAACAATAAGGATTTTGGGTCCCACTTTATATTAGGTGTCTTCAACTACTACCTTATGTACAATAGCAATTAATTGTTTGGTACTTTTTGTGTTCCTTTTCTGATATTGAGCTGGGATACGGGTAAGGTTTGGTGATGTGGTTAGGTTTAAGGGTGGGGTAGATGTAGTCTCACATAGCCAGACCTTCAGATTGACGGCAGAAGGTCTGGACTCCATAGCAGCTTTCATTGGACAAGGACCGCCCAAGAGGACATTTGATTGACATATAAAGCAACCAGTTCATTTTGTTCTGCGTTTTTTGTTTAGGGGTGTGAAAATGTAAAGTTGACGTCCCTACGATAACAGACCGGCATGCATCTTAATAAATTATTCATTCAAGAATGCTGTGCAAGTTTACTGCAAGAATTGTGCCGTGAACTTCACATATGAGGGGCTTTGGCGTCAAGATGGCTTTGTTTCCACACAGACCGTTTGTTTGCTGTAGAATTAAACCAATCAGATAATGACTTAGACACTCAAGTGTTTCCCAAAGTTTGTGCTTTATGCATCAGACGTTCATCCAACGATCTGTGCCAACGATCCGTCCCCTTAGACTAGGGTAGATGTAATTACAGAAATTAATAACAGATGTAATTATATGCAGGTATTTTTGTTTAAATATCAGTGCAGTGTTAAAACATGTATGTACACAATAAGTTGCATCAAATTGCATGTTAGTACATAGTTAAAGATACTTAATATATAGTGGGTCCTATTTATTTATTTATTTATTTATTTATTTATTTATTTATTTATTTATTTATTTATTTATTTATTTATTTATTCATTCATTCTGAAGGGGCCAGTACTTAAGATTTCTAAATGTCCTGCAAACATCTTCACTGGCAAGGGACAAAATGATTATTATATTATGTATTATTGGTTGCACTTTATTTTACAGTATGTGCACTTACTAGCACTTGCAGTGTACTTATCTAGGAAATTACTGGGTAATATAACGACATGGGTTAAGGTTAGGTTTAGGGGTAGGTTCAAGGTTAGTACCTAGTTATTACCCAGTTATTGCAATTACTATAAAAAGTACATGGGGAACAGGACTGTAAAAAAGTGCTACTTTAGACAGTTGCAACATTACCTAACATATTAAATGGTTAGTTCATGAAAATTCTGTCATTAATTACTCACCTTCATGTCGTTCCACACCCATAA
This sequence comes from Chanodichthys erythropterus, assembly GCF_024489055.1. Lineage (NCBI taxonomy): Eukaryota > Metazoa > Chordata > Actinopteri > Cypriniformes > Xenocyprididae > Chanodichthys > Chanodichthys erythropterus. The sequence continues at coordinate 32,178,664 of NC_090239.1, forward strand.
GACCTTCGTTTATCTTCGGAACACAAATTAAGATATTTTTTCATAAAATCCAATGGCTCAGTGAGGCCTCCATTTCCAGCAAGATAATTAACACTTTCAGTGCCCAGAAAGCTACTAAAGGTGTATTTAAAACAGTTCATGTGACTACAGTGGTTCAACTTTAATGTTATTCAGTAAACGAGGGTTCGTTTTGTCATGAGTGTCTCGAAATTTCAATGGTTCACCATTGGGGTGCATGACTTTGGCAGATTCATAAACATTCAGAACCACTGAGATTCGTAAAGCTTCTAAGATTCGTAAAGCTTCTAAGCTTCATGAAGCGGTGTTTTGAAATCGGCCATCACTTGATATTGTTGAATAAAGTCATTATCTTGTTTTTTAGCGCACAAAAAGTATTGTCGTCACTTCATAACATTAAGACTGAACCACTGTAGTCACATGAACTGATTTAAATAGGTCTTTAGTAGCTTTCTGGGCATTGAAAGTGTTAATTGTCTTGCTGGCAATGCAGGCTTCACGGAGCCATCGGATTTTATGAAATCTTAAATGATCTTAATTTGTTTTCCGAAGATGAACCAAGGTCTTACGGGTGTGGAATGACATGAGGGTGAGTAATTAATGACAGAATTTTCATTTTTGGGTGAACTAGCCCATTAATATATTTAAATCAGCATAATTCAACAACATTGTTCAACATGTTAGTTGTCTTGAACCCTGGAATCAAACAAATGCAACTTTTTGACACATTTTGTTATTTTTGTTAATCATTAGTCTCAAGTTAAAGGCTTGCTCATTACTTATTATTTTGTTACATAAAACGTTCTGAGTAAAATACCTTTTATATTATTTATATTTAGTAAAACAATCACTAGACCTTTTTTAGCCCTGAGCTCTCTGTAGGAAGGGTTCCTATAACTCAACTGGTAGAGCATAGCACTAGAAATGTCAAGGTCATGTGCTCGATCCCAGAGAACACACACACTGATAAAACAAAAAAGTGCCTTGAATGCACTTTAAGTGGCTTTGGATAAAAGCATTTGCCAAATGGATAAATGTTTGTAAAATAATAGACCTGTGAGCAAGATGAGCTGAGCAAGTGAGTTGCCCTCTGTATGCAAATTAGCAATTTGCTACAGTTTCTTTGTACACTCCACTAAGACCCAGATAACTATCTGCACATGCCCGCAGGTGCCATTTTTGAGGAGAACGCAGCACGGGATGATGAGGTGTTTCAGTTGGCGATCTCTGACCTCAGCCTCAACGATGACATTTTGCAGAGTGAGAAAATCACCCACTCCATAAAATATATTGAACCCAACAACCCCTTTCAGGCAGTCCAGGAAGGTGAGTGAATCATCGTGTTCTGTCTCTTGACTCTCGAACTGCATCATCCCCTGATGTCTGAGTGTACATGCTAAAAAATTTACATGCAAGTTGTTGTCTGGCGGTTTGAATAACTCTCCAACAAGGCGAAATCATCAGGATTTCTGCTTTTGTTCAGAGCGTGCTTACGGCAACCAAAGATGTCTTGAAAATGTACGTGTATTTGTTTAATGCCAGCATGAAAGGTGACATTAGGTTTCAAAGACTTCCACCTGAAGCTTCCCCGCAGTCTAATGTCTTCTGTGAAAGAAGAGCTAGGTGGAGGTATTGAGTCAAGCTGGACTCAATAACAATTTTCCACATAATTGCAGTTGAGGATGAGTGCTCTGAAGCCTGAGCTTTCCAAAAGATCATTTTGAAAAGCGAGGAGAAAGAGGATGTCTTCTTCTGAATGGGCTAATGGCAGTTAATGATGCTGGGATTGAAGACAAATATGATGGTGATGATGATGGCAATGATTATTTCCGTTAGAAAATATCCTCCATCACAATATTCTGTGTTGGCTTTTGAAAATATGTCACTGGGATCAATCTAAGTGAGCTACTGACAATTTGGTGAGGTTTTATTTGCCATTCTTCTTGCTCTACTATTACTGGGACCTTTATCAACTAGTCTCCAATCACAGAGTACTCACTGTTTTGTCAGTCTGCATGCAGTTTTCCGCAGTTCTTTGCTTTCAGTGTAAAAGGTGTCTTTCAGGTTGGTTTGTTGAGGTGTTTTATTTCCCACGTGTAACCATGTCAACCTGAGGAATAACACTAGCATTCTTGGAAAACATCCTTATTTCTGACAATGCCATGTGACCTCATATGGCACAGGGGAGCTTAACTCTTTGTAATATAGCTTGTGTTAACAGCTAGAATGAAACTGTCTCAGTGTATGCTGATTTGTTTCACACACCAGGGATAAACTTTCATAGAGTCTCACTGGCAGAATGTTTGGAATGATTGTCGTCTGTTGATGTTCAGGGATATATATATATATATATATATATATATATATATATATATATATATATATATATATATATATATATATATATATATTACTATTTTTTCACCACTCAAGATTCCTAGTGCCTCTAATGTGCGACATTATTTGCTACTGGACCTCTGTTTTGGTGATCATCTGACATCGTCCAGCTATGTTTGATCTTCTGCATAAATGTGTTGTCATGGTGGTATGGTTGAAATGCAGGGCAGTGTGCAAGTACCTAAGCGCAGTGATGCTGTGCTCTCTTGACTGAATGCCCTGTTGATTTTGGCTCCGTGAACAGATTCCAGACTATTCAAGTCAGCCAATGGAGTTCTTTTTAGTGGTCACAGTCACCATCTCAAAATTGTAACAGTAGCCCACATTGTGTGCTAGGTTGTGCCGGAGGAACGTGTCAGGGCTCACTTTATTAAGCAGCAAAGGGACTTTGTGTGTGTGTGTGTGTGTGTGTATATATATATATATATATATATATATATATATATATATATATATATATAGTATATGCAGTATGTCATACACTGCATTTACTGATTTAATTGAAAAAAATATATATGTTTTGAGAGTTTAACGGAAAATCGGCAATGAAAATATCTATATATAGTAAAGTGAATTTGGTAGAAAGTGAGCTTTAATGTTAAGAATGTAATTACACAATGCAAAAATTGCAAAAAATATACTAACCTATTTTTTTATGTATTAGATTTACACAACCATTTAAAAGTTTGTGGTCAGTAAGATTTTTTTGAGAGAAATTAATACTTTTAAGGCCAATTCACACCGCACAGACACCGCCAACAAACAAGTTGCCTGTTGGATTTAGAATTCTATGAGAAAAAAAGTGTCATGTTTACACTGCCCCATCAAACACTGACAAATAAGTCACAGAGAGTCAAATCTGAATAGGAAAAATTGAGATCCACAACTACATACATGTAACTATGTTAACAAAATTTTCAAGCAAGTTTATTATATTAATAATATAGTATCATATATATTTTCATTGTATTAAAGTATTAAGGCAAAACAGAAAAATACTAACCTGAAATACAAAGCGCTGTAGCCACTAGCCATCTATCTGATCGCAACCCATTGCATTGCGGTTGATATACACCAGTTTTTAAACTTTTTTTTAGTGTGACCCTTTTTTTATTGACACGACCGCATAGGCCTATACAACCATGTGTAGCTAAACAAACCAAAACTAATTATTTTAAAACAAAACTCAAGGTAAACCTGCAGTGATCTCACGTTTATACCTCTCTCTTTTGGCACAAATCCAAATATTTCCATTCCGCAATGTATTTGGATGCTATACTTATTATTTATTATGTAAAGTACTTCACACGAGTTCCAGTATCGATGGAAAAAAGAATCCTCTTCACATGAGCAAAAATGTGCTTGGCAACACCACAGTGGAGCAGTGCTCTTGCTGAATGGCACGGATTGCACCATGTACTATTTAAATTGATATATATATATATATATATATATATATATATATATATATATATATATATATATATATATATATATATATATATATATATTAAACTTTTATATATTTTTGACTGAATTTATTTTTTTATAATGAACAAGCTGCAATGTCACATTTGCAGTGCTTTGTTGTGAGGCGCCGGCGCGATCAAACAGCAGTCTTTGTAAGGGACTTTGTAAGGGAAAGTTCAGATTATGTCAGAGTTTGTTGCCATTTGTTGGAAAATCATACCACACTGCTCAACATTCCACGACACCCCCCCCCCCCCCAAAAAAAAACCAAAAAAAAAAACGCTGACCAAACATGTTCAGTAGGGTGAAAACAAACCAAATTCCCAAGTCATTTCACTTGGCAGCCATCTTTGAAATGCCAGGCATGCATGTTCAGCTCCTATCTCTTTGAATGGGGAAATATTAAATTCTCTAAAACTGTTTGCCAAAATTTTGATTAAATTTCATATTTGAAATCACCAATGAAATCTGTCTACAACTGTCTCATAAATTTTGTTTCTAGGTGCTCAAATCATGAGAATTTTTTTTTTATATTTTAGGCTGAATCAAGTCCTAAGTGTCCTTTGTATTCTCATTTTGGAGGCCCACATCTGACTGTTTCTATAGGAACCGGAACATCTTACGGCCGCTGCAGTGACGTGGTGACTTTACCAATCAGCGATCGGCTCTTATTTAGAAGGCGGGACTTATTCTGCAATATTGCACGTTGCACTTTCTCCCATTCAAAACATTACGAGTGATGCGTCTTGTGTTATTCTATAGTCTTTGAACAAACTCCGACAGAAAGGAGTATTACACTGATCTAACAAACTCCAACAGAAGTGTTTGATGGTGTTTGTTGGTGTTTGTCTGTGCATTGTGAACTGGCCTTTATTCAGCAAGGACACATTATATTGATCAAAAATGTCAGTAAAGAAATATATAATGCTAAAAAATTATTCAAATAAAAATGTTATTTTGAACTTTCTGTTCATAAAAATGAAAAAACAAACAAATAAATAAAAAATAAAAAAAAAAACCTGAAAAAGCAGCATTGTTTCCATAAGTATATTAAGCAGCAAAACTGTTTCAACATTGATAATATTAGATGTTTCTTGAGCACTAAATCAACATATTTGAATGATTTCTGAAGGATCATGTCACACTGAAAACTGGAGTAGTGGCTGCTGAAAATTCAAAATTCAAAATTAAAAAAAAAAAAAAAAAAACTATCACCTTTTGTGCCCATTACAGAGTAATGCAATGTAGTCAAACAGCCTATTAAGGAATCATCTGCTGGTATGACTAAGAGCTTAGCTTCAGTATTACAGGAGATTCCTGTGAATTGTTCATTAAATCATTGCCTATTGCCTGAAGTTGATCTTAGAATAATACTTTACCCCCTTCAAATTTTTATCAATCGCTGCATTTTTGACAAATGCATTACTTTATTGCTGTATCCTCAGGCTCTCCTTTTATACTAAGTACAAAACCTACTACAGAAACAAATGGAGAAGGTGTAATGAAACTCACCAGATGAATCCCACAAGGACTTTCATGGTGTCTGAGATGTCAATAAAGATTTGGAGCTTTACCTAAACTGCCTGCTCTCACAAAGGAGTGTGAAATATCCAAAACCCCTCCAAATTCCCTAAATACAGCAGACACATTTATTCATTGCATCATTGCTGATGTTCTTTGTTAGTTCACCATTTAATTTGGTTAGTTTGGCACTCCAAATGCTTTCTTATTGGAAAAGCAATATGCAATAGCAATGTTATGATGATCAAGTACTTCACAAACTGCATTTAAAAACAGTTGTGACTTTGTGCTAAGTGCTTAATGCCATTCTTTCACACATTTTGATTATTTACTACAGTAACAAACACATTCCACAACCAATTTAACTTCTGAAAATGAATCTACATACTGTGCACAGAACCAAATTGAACAACTAATTGTTAAAGACAATTAACAGCACATTATCTCTCTTCACCTGGTCCAGTGAAAGTAAATCATATGAAAAAGGTATGTGTCTTGCTTCATTCACAAATTTTAAGGTAGGCATACCAATTTTCCTCCTACCAGCCCTGGGATCTGAGGAAAACCCTTATTAACACAAAAAACAAAAACAAAAATAGCCATCATCAAACGGCTTAAACCGTTGGCACCCATGTTTCTCTGAAACTGTGAGTTCAAACTGTTGCTATGGTTTTTGAGGGAATCACTCCCACATTTAAATGCAGTTGCCATTCACAAAACTGCACTGTGTATGCCATAGGATCATTTGAGGGCTAGTTCTTTGCTTCTCAACAAGCTTGGGCTTTGCTGTCTACTTTTTTGTAAAAAAATCACTGGATGAACATTATTCCGGGACTGAGGAGCCCCTTGAATTCCTGCTAACCAGCACAAATACAACACACATGCACTATGCTCTTCTGACTACTGAAGACAAAAAGGGTTATATAGTTTCTTTATATAAGAATGAAACACCTTTGTACAGGATACCTTGAAACATAAAACTTTTCACAAGAATATTTAAAAATTGATGGTGCAATATGTACAATTTAGGAGGATCTATTGACAGAAATGCAATATAATTTACATAACTATGTTTTGAGTGGTGCATAAAGACCTTACATAATGAACTGTTATGTTTTTATTACCTTAGAATGAGCTACTTCTATCTACATACACCGCGGGTCCCCTTACATGTTAAGTCGCCATTATGCACCAGCATGTTTCTACAGCAGCCCTAAATGGACAAACACTCTACAGAGCGCATTTAGTCACTAAAAATCGTTTGTGTTTTTAGAGGCAGCATGCATTGTCACTACGTTGAATATACACAAAGTAGTAGTCGTTGTCTTTATTAGAAGCAGAGACCGTTCTTTGTTAGAATTAAAAAGAAACCTCATTGCTTGCACTGGCTACTCTCTGCTGTCTCAGACAATGACATCTTTGTCTTGTGTCTGCCAGACGGCCACCATAGCTTCCCCGAAAGGGAGGGGTGAGCGCTGTTGTTAGCAGTTCGCAACCTCAACCCTAGATGCCGCTAAAATTTACCCATTGCACCTTTAAGCAGAGAACAGATTTGAAACAAACCTAATAAGACATAATAATAACAAATAAATAATACATTTACTAAAGTTTTATGTGTATGAAAACATGGGGTAAGTTGATAGCACATGCAAAACAAATATCCAAGCTGATCTATTAACAATCTTCTGAAGACTTCATATTTCAGATGCATGAACTATTGTTTTCTGTTGGTTCTTCCATTTGTGGTCACATCAGATATTTGTTGTTTAAAATTATTATTATTATTATTATTATTATTAACTATGACAGCTTAATGTGTAAATAATACTGCATGTTTTTCTTATTTAGAATTATTATTTCAGATTATATCATCCATCACAAAAAAGTCTTTCAGCTCTTTTACATTAACTCATGTTTCATGGGACTCATACCTGAGTGTACATTTTTGGAGTTTTGCAAAAATGTAGATAGAGGCATGTTTCTACAATGATCCTAGGTTACAGATATGGATGCTCATACTAAACAGAGAGAGGCAAGAATTCTCCAAACGTTTTTGTTGGCCCCCCTGCTGTAATTGTCCATGCCTTTGAGATGACTTGCACAGCCCCAGTGGAGTTGTAATGGAGTTATATGGATGCCATTGAAGAAGACAAGTCCTTGGATCTCTGTGTCCATTAGGAGATGCTAATGTTAGAGGTTTGAGAAATGACCCGCACATATATTGTTGGCCTTTACTGCTCGATTTTAAAACATTTGGTGTGCAGACATCGACATGAGTGTGTGGGATGCGTGCAAATGAAGGAGCAAAGTGTATATTCACACACACACACACACAAACACACATCAACAGCCCACACACACTTGAGACACACTAACTTCTGGGCTATGCATGGGGGCCAAGCATCAATCCTCTACTGACCATACAGAGAATGAAACTGGATGGCTTCTGGCCTCTCGTAGTGCGGGGCCCTGTTTCTGTGATTTGCTCTTGAAACAAATTGCCCTGCATGGGACCTTAAATGCACTTTAAACACAAATAAATAAGGTTAATTACCTTGTTACTCAGGCTAGCCGTCTGATTGCCAAATTACACGGTGTTCCTGTAAAAAAAAAACATATTTGTCCACCCTGGGCAGCACCCTGCTTATTTCTCTGAGTAGAATGTTTCCATGCCTAACTGCCTTATTCATGTAGAAACATAATTTGAATTTGTCTATCATTTGCAGATATTGCCTTCATTACTTGGCTCGGTTCTATGTTTGAAAGCTGGCTGATTAAGACATTTCTAATCACTGTCAGAAGCTCTCCACATGGATCACTCACAATTACCGTGATTTTGCCAACTAGGACATGTTCCTGGATCAACATATTGGTCTAGTATAGATAGTACCTGTCAAACGTTTGGAAACATTACAATTGTTTTGTTTTTGAAATAAGTCTCTTATGCTCATCAAGACTGCATTTATTTAATCAAAAATACAGTAAAACAATAATATTGTGAAATATTATTATAAAATAATTATTTTTGCTGCTTAGCATTTTTGTTGAAACAATGATACCATTCAAACATTTGTGTTCAGAAAAAAAAAAGATAAATTAATACTTTTATTCATCAAGGATGCATTAATTTGATCAAAAGTGGCAGACATTTACAATGTTACAAAATATTTCTATTTAATAAATGCTTTAATAAATTCAATAAATTAATTTAATAAATGCAAATAAATGTGGTCCATTGAACCTTTTATTCATCAAAGGATGCTGAAAAAGTACTGCCATTTAAAAAAAAAAAAAAAGTTAAGCAACAAAAACTGTTTTCAACATTGATAATAATAAAAATAAATGTTACCTGAGCACCAAATCAGCATATTAGATTTCTGAAGGAACACGTGATAATAAAGATTGGAGTATGATGCTGAAAATTCAAGAATAAATTACATTTTTAATTATATTCAAATAGAAAACAGTTATTTTAATTTGTAATAATATTTCACAATATTACTTTTACTATTTTTGCTGTACTGTTGATGACATAAATGTAGACAAAAATAAATAAATAAATAAATAAATAATAGTAGTAATAATGTTTCCAAACTTTTGACAGGTACTGTATATGCATGCATGCTCAAATTATTTTATTGAATAACAATTTTATCTGAATTTTAATTAAGTAAAATACTGTAAAATTCTAATTTAAAATAGTTTAGCTGAATTAATATTTTCTGCAATTTTAATAAATGAACAAAAGGAAGAATGGTATTTGGTCATTTCCATATTACTATGGTTCAAAAAAACAAACAAACAAAAACACTTAGACTTAAACTGCCCCATTATGGCATTTAAAAGGTTCCTATTTTTGTTTTGGGAGTCCTCAACAATAGGTTTACATGCATGCAAGGTCAAAAAACACTTTCATTTTCTTATAATATGCATTTATTTTTACCTTATTTGCTCAGCGACTCCCAAACGATTCGCTCGAATACGTGTTGTGCATGCTACAGAGAACATAACAGCAACAATACTTACAGGTTATGGTTTGGAGGAGGAAGAAGCTGGTCCAAATAAACTGGGTTGTGCATATTCAGTTTATCACCCAGTCCTATTTATGACTATGTTTGCTTTTGATTGGAATATTCTACCAGGATCAACAAAAGGTTTGCATCCATTCTGTCAAAATCACTGTGACCTCTTCTTTAAAATGATTCAAAAGCGCTGCAAGACCAAAGAACATTTCCTTTCTCATTTTGAGCATTATCCGAAATGCCTCTAGTTGTACCTTCAACTATATTGAAATATCTTGATGCATCCTTTCTGTCAAAATCACAGAGACCTCTTCTTTAAAATGAAGCAAAGTCGCTGCAGGACCCAAGCGTGTTTTCTTTCTCATTTTAAACATCATCAGAAATGCCTCTAGTTGTACATTTAATTGTATTAAAAGATCTTGATGGATAGGATTTACAATTGGATAAAATTTACAAGTTACACTCTTTTGCAACATTATCAATGTCAAAATCAGAAATAGTAGCATCTAGCAATAGTGTATATAGGAAGAGCATGGTGCTAGCGATGCCAAGGTCATGGGTTCAGTTCCCAGGGAATGCATGAACTGATCAAAATGTTTACCTTAAAAATGCCATGTAAATTGCTTTAGATAAAATGGTCTGCCAAATGCATAGTATCTTATAAAGGGCACAGCTTTCATTCCAGACCAGTTTCATATGTGTGAGCTCAGCATCATGTGTTCTCTCTGAACATCAAATAGCAGAAGAGATCCAAAGGGATGCATGGGATCATGGCGTCAGGAGATTGAGCTCTCTCTCCTAAGCAATCGAACCGCGTCCATATGTCGTTACAGTCAGTGTAGGCTGACACTTCATGTGAAAGATGTCCATTGTACGGGAGAGGAAACAATGCGGGGGAATTAATCAGGCTGCGAAGGATTCACTGATCCATCTACAGCGGCTAGAGTTTAAACAGCCAGAAGCATCGATGAGGAAGGGATAAACATCGGAAAGTGCAATCCTTGCCCTATCTGAAGAGAAATATGCTGCTGTGACTGTGCCGCGGCTTCATCCATTAGCCGAGCCGGCACTTGAAGCCGAGTTGCTGGGATAATTAATTTGCAAACTTTTCCTAGTTTCCAATGCAGTGCATCTAATCTGTGTGCACTACAGCTTTATAATAGAGAGACAGCATGTCAGGCATGGTACCTGATAAAACACTTCTGTGTGTAAATGCTGATGTGCTGTTGCCCTTTAGGTAGCACTGAGTTACACTTTTGAGATCTTGCTATGTGGCTCCGCAAATATTTGAGACTTAACTTCGACTTTATCGCAGTTTTTTTTTGCGGATTGACTCAAACTCGACCTGTTGACCTGAGACATATCGCTTTTTCAGAGACTAAGCTTCACCCTTTCTTTGTTTGAATGGATCTAGTGTGTGGTGATTTGTTGAGAGAGCTTAAAATGTGTTTGGATAAAAAATCCGATCAGCCTATGATGTCACTGAAAGAAACTCTTTTGCCATGCGCCTGTGTGAAGATAAGAACGTTAATCATGTCTGGACCTGTTTGATAGCAACTACTGTAGCTGATTTAGAGACTTTGATCACTAGATCAAGAAACTGTTTAGGCCCCTAGTGAATATATTCCCATCTATGATGACATGCTGTCTGGCTTTAACAATGACTGCTTTCCTATATTTAGGATGTTGCTAAAAATGTTATTTCAGTAGAATTTTCAAACTGTAGTTATGTGCAGCAAACTAAGTAATAAGCCACAAGAGGCTGGGCGTAACAGCGATTTTACTTTGAGGCTGTGTTGATAGAGCAATACACATCAATATATTGCAATTGTTTTGCAATACTTTAGATCTTTGAACCAGTATTATTTATTTATTCCTTGTGCTTGTTCATAAAAAACTCATAAAGCCAATTAATGAAGAAGTAGTTTCTCTAAATGTCTGAAATGTACTAGATTTAAAGGGTTAAATTCAACTCTGGTAAAATCACTGCAACACAAAGCATCTTGTAGCTTATTGTTTTTTTAAAAAATGCAGCAACAGTAGTACAATTAACTGCACAGTAAATTATTACAGTGCTATAATACAATAATATCAATACTAATGTATGTTCTGCATTGTAGTGTAACAGGAATAAGGATACTGCATCTTTAAGTGGGCTGGTGAGGTAATGGGGTAGATGTCTTTTAAAGTGAAGTAGCGTTTGTTCTCATTTTCTTGACGAACAAGTGTGTGGTTTTGCTCCCTTGCATTGGTGTGGTGGAAGAGCTGCTTGTGTATATGCTTTCGGCTTCTGCAACTTAATGATTATTCCTGTGCCAATGGGCTGTTGATTTGTGGGTGACAGCATTTTTGGATGTTCGTAGAGAGAAGACAGTGTCGCAATTCACTTCTTCCTTTTTTGTGTGTTTCATTATTGTTCCCTCCGATGTGGAGTGTTATCCAATTTATCCCAAAAAAAGGGCAAGACCTTAAAGAGACATCAGCAAATTAATTGCTATTTTCCATCTTATTAGGAAAGAAAAAAAGAACATTACTTTTATATTTCATTTTAATGTTTGTATACCCCAAGGCAACTTGGGTTTACTTGATTACTCATACATCATTTTTAAATGTTATTATGTTTATTATAAGCGAGTTTGTCATTGTACTGTTTTGTTGTAGTGTTTTTCAGTAAGAATAATAACCCACCATTCAAGCAATTGCCGTTAATTTGAAAGTAAAAGTAAAATGTACACGACCACACCGGCATTCATATGCAATTTAAAAAAAAAAAAAAAAGAAAAAAAAAAGGGTGGATGCCCCGCCAGTATTACCGGTGTTGTCACATGAAAATTTTCTCACTATCACATCCATAGTTGGACTTGATAGTGTTCCTTACAGCTTACCACAGATCTAGGATATTGATCCATGGATATTGATGTGAAGCCAGGAATCATGTTTCCTGACATTATATGTGCCTGATTTCGATGCCGGGGAAATACATAAAGCAAATTTGTCTGTGAACACTTTATAAATACAATCCGGGCTATCACTCATATCGTCCAGCCCTAAACGTGTATCGTTTTTGTCAGTTTTCATTTAAAAACATCCAGTTATGCAGAATATAAGATGGTAAATATTTCAATGACGAGAAGTCAATGAAATATATAACAATACAATAATAATTATAAAAAAATAAACAAATTGACAAACTTATAACTGCAAATTCATGTTTCGCTGCTGTGAATCACAGCGATCCATTTGCTTCTCCTTTCTATAGCTTTCTACAATTTGTAAAAATATACTGTAACTCAGATCTCTTAATTTCTTAATAGGTGAATTCTTGGTGAAGAACTATAATCCTGCCCTGGTTGTTCCTTGGATCTAACTTGATATAAGTTATCAAAACTTGTTTGTATACATTTTTTTTAAAGGATTTCAGTGTCTTTTTGTGAGTGCACTTAAAAGACCAGAGGGAAAGGAATCTCAGTCCTTTCTAGGAGGATGTGTCAGGGAAAAGGGTCTCAGAGGGACCGTAGCTTTTATTGAGAGCCTCTTCTTGATGTGATTCCACTCTGGATTAAACACACTTAAAAGTCAGGGGGAATGCAACATCTCCCCTGTGGCTGCCCATGCCCTGTTCTCCCAACAGTAAGAAAAAACAACAACAAAAACAAAACTTTCTAAAATGTCTCCTAAGAAACTCATTTTTACTTAATTAATTAGGGCCTGAACATGCATCCCAGTAACATGAACATTTGACATAAAGGTTATATAATGCTTTTTTTTTTTTTTTTTTTTTTTTTGACACTTAATTCAAGATAATGTTAACACTGCAGCTTCATTAGTGTTGATCTCTGCCAGCACTTGCTCTATTTGTAGCAGGTAAGAGAGTATAGAGCCACAGCATCCAGTCGTCTTTACCTACGAATTTATGTAATCCATATGAAAATAATCCATGTGTTTTGTACCTACACAGTGGTGAAACCATATGATATAAAATCTTTAAAAATAAACTTTTAGCTATGGGTGAGACTGAGCTTCAGCTTCCACAATGTCCCATTTTTAGTTGATTTTGAGTAAGTTCATTTACATTTTTTAGAGTTAAAGCTACAGTATGTTATTTCTCTGCCATTAAACTGCAAATAATAATTTCAAAAATTATTATTTCAAATAATGAATTGCAGTTTTCAAACTTCTTCCTTTCTGACAAATCAATAATGATATTTATTTATGTATTTTAATTGCGTTTTTTTATCTTTGGTGCTAGGTGACATGCTGTCAATTATAGGAGCCAAAAGTGTCCCAATGTATGTTCCACTATAATCAACATAAAAACACCAAATCTAAGGGGCCATTTACACAAAATAATAAAAATTAAATAATTAATAAAATTTAACTTTTTATGTATTTTGGATTCATTTACACAACAGTTTTTTTAGGGGGCATGAAAACGCAAACTTTTGAAAAAGTTTAAAAGTGAAAGTTTTTTAAAATGATACCGTTATCATCTCTGTGTAAACTATGTGAATTTGAAATGGTGACATCATGCGCATGTATATTATGTGTTTAGTCTATTGGCGCGTAGTGTTTCTTTTACAAAGTGATATCGCCAACTACTGGCCTGGCATGCATAATACAGCATTTTTAGTCGTTTTCATGCATCTGTGTGAATGGGGATCATTTTGACAACGTTGTCATCTGTATGCAAAAAAAAAAAAAGCAAAAGAAAAACTTTTCCATTTTTAGTTCATACCCAAAATGTCCTGTACGCCTAACTCTAATTTTAACTTCCATGCATGAATGTCCACATTTAGCCACAATAACAGTGAGAAAGGTAAGCTCTGTTAAATAAGTGAAAGTGACAGCAAACACAACAACAGCATAAAATAAAATCAGCAAACAGTTACACAATCATTATCACAGCATAATTTATTCATGCTGCAGTGCACTGCTGGGAACTCCAGTGCCGCATCTATTAGCACGGTTTGTGGATATCACCCTCTTATTATCCACATATTCCACACCTTGCTCAAAAAACCTCACACTTGACAGGAAGAAAATAATGAAAAAGCATACTTAATGACTATTTGAGTCTTTGGTGTGCTTGCCGTTTAATGTTTGCAAGGCATAAACAGAGTCTGTAAAGGCATGAGGCTTGTCAAACTGGGAAGGAAGCAAACTGACAACATACTGATAAGATACAGCTTGAATGTACTGTATGTCACTTTGGATGAAAGAATCTGCCATATATATTCATTTAAATGTAATATAACCTGATGCTAGTAAAAGTGAAAATATACATTTGCAAAGCATTTCTGCAAAGTCTGTTGCACTGCACTACAAAATGTTTTTGTCATTCAATATTTTTGTTTCTATTCATTTAACTTGTCAATGTATGCAATTTCTAAAAAAAATGTTTTTGTTTAATGTTTTTGTTTCATTAAAAAAAAAAAGACATTTTTTTTTTTTTATTTCATGATTAACTTATCACTGCATCCAAAACACAAGTGTCCATCCAATTCAAACAAGTGATATTTTCTTGTGACAGATGACTCAGCAAATGCACATCAATAAGCCTCATAATTTATTTATTATAGTGAAAGGTCACCATGATGGTTATCATTGCATTCTCAAGTGAAATGCTTTATACAATATGTCAGTAGGTGTGATTTTCATCATGGTTGTATAGAATGAAGTGTGCTTCATTCTACTATTCTTTGATTTACAGTGCCACAGTTGTTCTTTTAATGTTAACATCAAGTGATACTTGTGATTCTAGCTATGCTTTTCCTGAACCAGTCGATTTATGAGTTATTTCTTGTGTTTAGTTTATGCATGCTTGTTCACTGATTTATTTTGGATTCAAGTAATCCTCTTAAATGTGCTCATTCAGAAAATACAAATAAAAATAAAAATCTGATACCAATACCATTACAAAACAAGCACAGCATATTTGTGTGGAATGTTGTACGGCTGATAAGATTTGCAGACACCATCTGTTATCTGAGGAAATCGTTCCACTTTTTTACATTCTACTGCCAGGTTACGATGTGTCACATGTGTCCTTTGATTATCTGTTTTTATACTGAGATGGACGCATAAATCAGTGATGTCTGGCCCCACATGAAACTGTTAAAACACTGCATGAGACTAATGAGACATTTAATCACATCAGCCTAACAGTATATTTGGAAAATAAATCATGTGAAAAGCCACTCTGTAACCTGCGGAGTTGTTGTTATAGTACTATGCCCTTTGGTATTACACTGATTTAGAATATTTAGTCACCCATGCTAAGACTCCTGCTGCTAAGCTAATTAGCAATGATACATAGCTTTCCCGCAAGGGCTATGCGTTTATGTTATTCAGAGTCTGGTGAGCCGTATTTCCTAGGATCCCTACTATCCAATGCAGCACATGACTTAGCAACTTGACTAGTTTTGTGCTGGAGGCGGAGACTGAATATTAAATTATTAATCATTTCTATCAGAATCACGACTTTTTCTTATTGTGAAAGAATTTACTGCAGCTTATTTTAAAAGTGCAATGATGTTTGCAGTATTTTTTGTTGTTTTGCAGGGAAAACATGCCAATTATCATTATTTCATGTAATTAGAGTGTGTGTATGTATAAAAAACATTTGCCTAACCAGTAAATACAATATTATAATACATGTTTCTGTAATTCTTTAAAACATTTTTATCTAACACAACTAACTTAAATGAATAATCACCCCAAAAATGAAAATTGTGTCATCTTTTACTCACCCCCATGTCATTCCAAACCTGGGGTCCGTTTCCTGAAAGCATCGGTAGCCAACAATCGTCATAATGATTAAAACTATGAACGTTTTTTGTTGTTGTTGTTCATGTAAAAGAAATAATGAATTCATCTGAAATCAATTGCGATCTCAAGTTATAGAGTGGTACAGGTTTGATGTCAGAAGTCTAATTCAAAGTATATTCAAGTTATGTTTACAACAGGCTTTATTTTACACATAAATCGAAAACCAATTATAAAACCCTATGGGAAAATCTTGAAGGAACCAACGGTGAATTATGATTCCTTCACGTGCTATAGGAAATTTGATAATTCCCACTTCTGAATTCATGACTACAAGCTTATTGTATTCAAGTTTCGACATGAGAGGGTGTTCAGGTGCAATTTTATACATAGGAAACTCGTATTTATGATAATTCCGAGAGCACGTGAAGGCAGGATTCGCCTTCTGGGTTCTGTCGTCCTGCACCACTTTATTGCTCCATCACCTGCGAGTGACATCATTAACAACAGCCCTATTCGGTTGTTAAGTCTGACGACACGCGGCAGCGCTTCCGGGTCCAAACGCTCTATCTCATACCACAAGAAATCAACAAAAGGTGCTAATATACACACACAATGTGGTGTAATATTACCAAAAAATTATTATCATAACCTTTATCTCCATACCAAAATCCCAGATGGCCAGACAGATTCATCTTTTATAAATGTTAGACATTAAAAATATTAATGTCTGTGACGCTGTGAGCATGGATATGGTTGTGTAGACTGCAAGTATTTTAAATGTTTAACTTTTTAAAATGTTAAATGTTTAATATGAATAAATAGCGCTCATAAACGGCCATCGAGATGGCATTCTCAAGTGAAACGAGTTGAGGCTTGGACCCAGAAACGGCGTTCCTTACGTCACAACGTAACAAGCGGATATTGTTGAGCTAATGGTTCAAACGACAAAGGCGCGACCATGTTTCTGCAGTTGACTAGCTAGTTAATTTCTTCAATGAAAAAATAAATTATGGTGGTTAAGCAGCAAGTTAACTTTCATCTATGGAACATAAAAATATTTTGAAAAATGTATGTTTTTGTCCATATAATGAAAGTCAGTGGACTCAAATGTTGTCTGGATCTCAACATTTTCTAAAGTATGTTTCAAAGAAAAAAAAAAAAAAAAAGTCAGTAAAGTGATTATAGTTCAGATTGATACCTTTTAAGTGGAAATCAAGCAGTAGGACAGTTTAACATGCAAATAGTATGTGGAATGTGCTAATATTGCCTACCTTTACTGTTTGAGCTTACATTTAGAAAAATTGCAATAATAAGACTGAGTTAAAAGGTAATAATACAGAATTGGTTGAATTTGCATTCATTCCTACATTCAAAAGACACACAATCCTGGGGGGACTTGTAAATCTGTTTGACTGACTGTAGTGGATTAAATTCTGAAATTGTGAGGGCATATGGTTAAGAGAGGGAATTCTTATGATCATTGTGGAAGGCAGAAAGATGACAGAACATTCAGCTGTGGTTCTGGCAGCCAAAGAGATGGAGACAGAGCACAAAAGAAGAGGGAACTGAGGGAGGGGATGCCTGAAGGGATTACTGTGTGAGAAGTAGGCAGTTCTTCTTTCATGTCACCAGTGTTGCACAGTTGATGTAGGTCATGACTGGGGCATAATTTGCCAGATTGTTGTTTTACACATATTTTTAACGTAACTGTGTCAGATGAGAGAGCATTTATTTTATTTCATGTTGTGGGGTATACTTTTTTTATTTATTTTACATTATTTTTTCACGCACCCACCCCAGACCTACGTAGTTCATATTACATTTCATAAAGTTGATAATAAAGTTGAAGAAGCAGGTAAACAACTCATTGTGTGATGTAGCCTATAGAATGCATTTAGAATGTTCCTACAATTTAAGCTATCAGGGCAAAAATGCCCCTATGAGTTTTTGTCTCATATTTATATGGTGATATGGTTAAGCAATATTACACAACTGCTGTTTTTATCTCGAATAGCATGAGTGCAGATGCAAATATTGATTTTATAAGAAGTTAATATTGTGCTATATCTTAGACATAATAGTGTCTGCTTTTACTCAATTTTACAACAAAAATATTACCTGTAAAGCCAGAGTAGAACTGTTGTGCATCTCTGAGCAACACACGGGTGTGCTTTGTTTCTCAATGAATCTGTTTTTTGAGTGAATCCATTGGGTAAACCACTGATTCAATGGCCCTTTCATAAAGAGAGCCATGAAAGAAATGAGGCTGCGTCCTCTGGAGGTCGCATTTATCGGCCGCGTATGGTCTCATTTAAGAAAAATAAACCGTTAAATTACAAAGTAAGAAAGAAATGACAGTATTTTACACCTCATGTGGAATAAGTTAATTTTCTTAAATTAGACAGCCTACAAATGCAACCTCCAGAGAATGTAGCCTCCAAAATGAGACGCAGTTAGCGACTACTCATCCAGACATTTACCACCACCTACTCGCAGATTTAGTTTCTTAATTATAATATTTCATAAGAAAAAAAAAAATCCATATTAATAAAAATAAAATAAAATAAAGGTATAGTTCACCCAAAAATGAAAATTCTGTCATCATTTACTCACCCTCATGGCCTTTGAAGCCTACACGTTTATGTGTAATAAATTCTATTTTGAATCAAATACATTTGTTTTTTTCTAAAGCTACTTTTTGTAATGTCTGTTTGATACTTTTCTCATTTAACATAATAATGACTTTAAATTATCTTTTGGTGGTAATTTCTCAGCCTAAGTAGGTGTGCAATTATTTGTGATTAATTAATTTAAAAAAAATAATTAATGTAATTAATGTAATTTAATTAAGGTAATTAAATAAATAAATACATAAATAAATAAATAATCATTTGACAGCCCTTATATATCATATTTCATTGCGTCATTGTGGATGAACAAACTTAAAATACTTTTACAAATACTACTGTTGTTATGAATGTAGTTTTAAGAGTTTTATAAGTGAGAATGTAGTTATTTAGCTCAAATATGTGACTTGCATAAAACCATAGTACCTATTCGACAAAACCCATCGCTTTTGTAAGAAAAGGTCTTTATTAAGGAGTTGTATGGATTACTTTTATGATGGATGGATGCACTTTTTTGGACTTCAAAATCAGGAGTGCCATTCACTACCATTATAAAGCTTGGAAGAGCAAGGATATGTTTAATATAACTGATTGTGTTCGTCTGAAAGAAGATAGTGATATACACCTAGGATGACTTGAGTATGAGTAATTCATGGGAAATTTTTAATTTTTGTGTGAACTATCCCTTTAATATAATTTACTCTATCATACTGTGCATATAATTCACATATATGAAACAATATTTTAAGATCTTTCAGTTTTGTCTGCACTGACAGTTGCTTTTTGTAAAGTTGCTAAGCTGATGTGGTGCTTGCATAATAAGCATAAAATATAGCACACACACATTTTAGAAAAAAAAAAAAGTCCAGTTTACTACAGTAAACTATTTTTACTGATCATTCTCTACTTCTCACAATGCATTCTGGGGTTGGTTTCTCAGTGAATGTAATGCTGGATTAACATTTTGATACAATTTATTTCATAATCAGGAATTTAAATACCTCGTGCTCTCTTTTCTCTGTCCATCCATTAAAATTAGATTTGCAAAGTCAAAACGCCTTAAGATGTGCAATATGTTAAGCATCTCAATACGTTTTAGGAAATGCTATTAATTCCATCAGCATGTTAGGTCAAATTATTTTATACCTAATTAAAATTATTATTATTGTGCCATTATTGTTTTCATTATCCATCCCCTATTAAGAAAAATCTGCAAGCTACAATGGGCAACAATGTTGTCTTAAAGACCGCGTGACAAAGTGGCTAAGAATACCATCAGTCTCTGTAGGAGGCACAACACCTTCAATTATCAGTTACACGGCCTAACTATTAAACTGTGCAATTAAGCACCAATTGTCTCATCATATCAGTGGGTAGCAATTACCTCTCTATACCAAGCTTTTAGCAAGTTCTCTGGCTCAGTACAGAAACATGGCAAAAACTCTCGCTTTGAAAAATGACATGAATTATGAAGAGCTTGTGATGGAAAAGAAAAAGCAACCTGTAAGTTCACAATGCACACAAGCTATCAAAGCCTTTTAAGTGCTTGCATGGTGTTGAATGATTCATAATTGTTCCCTGTCTAATGTGTAGTTTGCTCTCATTTTATGTTGCCTAGAAGTTGTTTTTCTTTTTTTTTTTCTTTCTCCCTATTTATGCTAATTGTCTCGATTAGCATAGCAGAATGCCTAATGCTAAGTCATTTGAGATGCCTCTCTTGATTTGATGATGAAAATAAGCATCTCTCCAAACTCACGAGCATGTTTTGGCACGGTTCTACAGGGACTCGCCCTCAGCTGATTACGCACTTACACTCGCAAACTACATATTAGCAAACTGATGTTCAACCAGACAAACACAAACCAGTGGCCTGTTAATATCGTGCTTAGGGAAAATTGTAGCTAGATGAAAGGATACAACCTTTGGGCTTTGCATTGAACCTGTCTTTTCCAGCATTTACATAAATTAATTAATCCTTGGGCAGGGCAGTTAGTACTTTTTGACTGTTGGAATTACTGCGATTTAAAAAAAAAAAAAAATAACAGGTTGATTATTAGTATGAACAGATTGTAAAAGAATGAAAACAACAAAATAAAAAATGCATTGACATTCAACACAAAATGTTTCACAACCCATTTTACTTCCATAGTGCGTTTACTTCTGAGTTAAAACAGAATACTGATACATATAGCAGTAAATCGGAAATGACAATTGGTATGTGGAGCTAAAAGTTTAATGCTGTACTGATTTTTAAAATAGTGTACATTAAACCCTACCCCAAACCTAACCGATAGAGTTAACAAAAGCAAATGTGAGATAAAATTGCATTTGCTAGCAACCATGCCATTTTTAGCTTGCCTCTATAGAGGGTATGTACATGACGTCACCGTCGGCAGGAGTGACTGCCGTTATGCCCACCGAGTGGCAAAAACACTGAGTGACATCATTGGTTTTCAGCATGAATGCCACGAAAAACACACAGAACACATTCAAAACGATTGCGATGTGCCATCTCAGTAATCATTACGGACAATGTCAGTAAAGATTACGGCGACTTTTACCGTCTAATCCCATCCGAATAGATCCGCTTTAAATATGTACGGTAAAATTCTGTAATTTCCTGTTTAAAAGTTTTCTGCCCATTTTTCAACCATGGAAGCACTTGAAGAAACATTCATTTGTGTTGTAGGTGATGGGACAAGTCTGTTGCAAACCTCAAGTATTTTCTACATACCATTCAGAGCAAAAAGAAGATCAGAGGCACAAAACTAATTTTATCTTTAGCTAAGTGCCTATTACCATCACAATCCAATCAGAATTTAATTAATAAGTCATTTGACCGGACCTAACTGTTATATATAGTTTATATATTTAGATTGTGTGTGTTTGCGCACATGGTATGAGAAAGCAACGCATACCCTCATGACGACAGGGAGGTGACGGCAGTGCATAAATCGAGTTACTCCTCCCAATTCTGCTAGTTTTACTGAGATGTCCTGTCCCGTGCGAACTGGCCAATTAATATTACAGACGTCCTGAGGTAAAATTGCATTACTCCACATCCCCATGTAAAACTAATCCTGTCCGAATAGGGCTTTAGAGCTCTTTAATTGTGAGTGCAGTCTGCATCGCAATGCTGTAACAGGTGAGCTAATGAGCAACTGTTCCATTCTGTGCCGATCCGGGCCAGCTGGTACAGTTACGGCTTCATTTTCCACTGTGGGGCTGATAACGGCCGCTCTTTGGAATGTAATACAAAAGCGTCAGTCATTGCCTTGGTAACGCAACGGTTTACTCATGATATGAGATGTAAATAATGACCACGTTATGGAAGACGATCGGATATTTCTTTTAATTTTATTATTTGTTTACGTTGCTTAAATAGAGCGCTTAGCCAGACAAATGACCAATCCTAAGTGGCAACGTCACTTTACAGATTATACCAGCAAGATTAGAACACCCGAGAACAGTTTGTAATCATGCCGTGCCATACCAGGCTCAAGTGAAAACACAACTGGAACCGCTCCTTACCGTTCTAAGAACCATTCAGCCCAACAGTGGAAAAGCGGCTATACATAGGCCTACTGTATGGAGCTTATTATGTGATGCAAATGTCAAAATGCACTGGTAAAAGTGTTTTGAGGTCTTAACATTGATAATTTGTCACTATTGTTTATTTCAGCAGTTTCCGCATGGAGTTTGTTGTGGTAACATTTCATTATCTATCACTTCTACTAGTTATCTGCTGTTGCAGAAACTGTTATTACATTGAATTACATTTGACATTACGGCTATTTATTCATTAGCAGAAGTGTTCATCAAAAGTGAGAAGCTAGAGTAGAAGTAAAAGGTTGTGCAATGTTTATATATATATATATATATATATATATATATATATATATATATATATATATATATATATAAGGATGGATAAGGTTTATTTCATATTATTGTTTACCACCATATCTAAATATCTAATATCTAAAACAGAATAATAAAAAAATTCTTATACAGTGGCATGAAAAAGTATGTGAACCATTGATTCTCAATACTGTGTGTGGTTACCTGATGATCCATGACTGTTTTTTTTGTTTTGTTTTGTGATGGTTGTTCATGAGTCTCTTGTTTGTCCTAAGCAGTTAAACTGAGTTAAACTAAACTCATGAACAACCATCACAAAACATAAAAACAGTTGTAGATCATCAGGTAACCACACACAGTATTGAGAATCAATGGTTCACATACTTATGAATAGGGTTATTTTAATAAATTCAGCTATTGTTTTGTCTTGTGAACTAAACACAAACATCTTTTATGTAAAACTCATACATAAAATCTTATTCAGGACAGTACTAAACAAAAAATAACGTGCATTTTTACTATCCCTCTTATTTTATTAAAATAATTCTCATTTTCACAGATTCTGCTAGGGGTTCACATACTTTTTCATGCCACTGTAGCTATGTGCTGATTGGTTAATTGGTTAACATTAACCAGTAGTCTGTGCGTACTAGCTGACAAGCAAATTAATTTCAGAGGCAGTACAAGTGATCATATTTTGACTCAAGTTTACAAAGATGACCTTTTTTCCCCCCTTTGGAATAAAGTACACTGATGAATTGTACATAATAAGACCAGGAACATGTATTAAGAAAGTAATTAGTCCACTTGGATTTCATGTTCACTTCAAGCATGTATGTATTCTTCATGTGAATGTGTATGTATATAAAGGGGGCAGAAAGTAATTCCTTCATGAGCCACTTTAAAGAATAAAGATCACATTCACACAAGGGGAGAAAGCATGAATATTCATGCTGAGAATACTTGTTGAACACTGAAGACTCAACCCACGTACTCTGATGCTCGAGTGGGGGAAGGGGGAGATGAAAGAGCACAAAAAAAGACTAATTAATGTAACTTAATGCACCAGAATTTAACATGCATTTAACTCTTTGGCGTTAAATAAATAGTCTATAAATGAAATGTTGCATTAGAAGATACTTTTGTTCAATGGATTAACAGATGGAAGTCTAGTGACGCTTCAGACAGTAGAACTCTTTCACTCTTTCAGCCGGTCTGACAGCAGTGAGAGACCCTGGGTACAAAAAGGTCTCCTCTGAACGCATTGGGGACAAACCACATGACTAGACTGCGTAACACAGAAAGCTTTCCGAATAAGCCTTGAATAACCTCTCAATGGGAAAAAAGCTAATGAAAAAAAAAGAACAAACAAAACTTTTTCCTTTTTCTTCACATAAAGACAGAATAAACAAGTGAACAGTCCCGGTGCCAGGACACACAACATTTGGTGGGGGGTGGGGTTAATATTATACCTGATTGTATTATCACGGGATATGATGTGTGTGAAATGTGAATCGTTGTCCATCATTTTGCAAGCAATTGTTGATAAAGAAAAATGTCATGTTGTAATATTGGAAATATTTCCTTTTTAAACGGAGCCAGTGGATATCACACAAACAATGTGCAAACTTTGCACTAGAGTTATGCCGGTTGATGAAGTCTAGTCAATTATTCACTACAGAAAGAGAAAGTAAAAATTGACCCAGCCTCTGATGCTGCATTAACAGCACATATTGAGATGATGAGAACTGAATCTACTTCAGTATTACTGATAACGGTATATGCTATAACTGTCTTAATTTATTTTCATAATATTTCTGTTGTGGCCCATACATAGTAAAAAAAAATGCCAGGCCTGCAAGTGGACAAGAATGTCTCTTTTTAATTTAAACAGAACAGTGAAGGCTCTAGTGCCTCTCTAAAGATCTAATCTTTTGGATTTTAAGTCATAGCTCTTTTTGAAAAGAGGTAGGATTTAGGTTTTTAATGTACCAGCAGCTTAGATGGTTAGTTTTTACACTGACAGTTTGGAAGAACAGATCCGCCTTTCAACGATGGAACACAAATAAATGAACCTAAAGACACTAAATCCTTTAAATCCCTATTACTGTTTCTCATACAGCGGGATAGGGATTTGAACAAACTCTCACCACTGGTATTAAACTCAAGATGATAAAAACAGGCAAAAATATGCAGTGAAGAAGGGACTTGAGCCATATATAGACTTGGGGGTGGCTCTTTTGACTTGGGAACCATAGCAATGGCCTTGAAACTACCAAGAACAGCTTATTAACCACAAAGCAACACCTGCTAATCACCCAGAAGACCCTAGCTTTGTTTTGCATAGGCATTTTCTTCAGAAAATGTATAAATCTATTTTTTTTTCTCTTCTTCACATGCAAGTGGTGATACAGCAAAGCAGTTAAAACTTTGCATGATTGTAACACACTGCATTCTGGGTACTTATTTCTTCTGCAGCAATATTGATCTGCAACTCTATTTTAAAACTGTTCTGTCTTTTTATGCGTGGTATTTTATGATAATTTGTATGTATTTGCACAGAATATTCTCACACGAAACTGCTCAAAACCTATATCAGTGTTCTTTAAAAGTCAAGTAGAACATGAAGGGTCAAAAGGTCACCTATAGGGAACAGGGAATAGAGAGAAAAGAGAGAAGCTGTTTGGCATACTGTCTTCAGGTCTTAATCTAAAGGAGATTGTTAGAAAACATATGTGCCACTTTTGTTGTCTTACCTTAGGCGGTTTTGATAAGAAATACTTACTGAGCTGAAACATTTTAGAAGGGATTAACATATGATCAATAAATGATTTATCTCTATAAGCATTTTTATATCACTACCAATTAAAACACTAAATTATACTTGATTTTAGATGAAAGATGCTGAAATAATAAACAACAGATTTTGTGAATTTCCTGACAGGACATAATAGCATACATTAGGAATTTAATAACCCACCACCAAGCTGTTTAGGTGTAATATGTTCTTTTAAGGACATAAGCAATAATACATTCTAGATTTAAAATCTGGTAGATCACTGGTGTGACGTTTATACTGTTTGTGTGTTTCATGTAAAGTGGGGGTGGGTGGAATTAGACTCTTATATAACAGTAAGTTTTATATCTGCATTATCAGTGGTGTGAGTACTAGGTTAAGACAAATCTAGTAACCACACATTTGTTCAAAACTGAAATGGGGAATAATTTGTCTACACCAGATATGAGTAGTCTACACTGCACGCATTGTGCCGGGTAGTGCTGAGTTACAGATGGTAAACTGATGTCCCATTCTATTTCTGTGTTTATGCTACTTTCGGAAACGGGAACAATGGATTTGGAACTTTTGCTTTGACACATTCAGTGTAGAATCATAGGCGGAGCGTGTTTTACCAATATTTGCATATTGGCAAAACAGATTTTGCGCACTTGAGAGCATCAAAAGTTTCTATTTACAATGTGTTTTTGCAGAGTTGATCAATGTAGCCAATCCCAAACATATCTGTTGATTTCTTGAACGCAGTGGCCAATCAGATGTGTTTAAGTTAGACTCCACTCACTGCTCATTGAGTTTTTGTCCAGAGCTGAGTACTGCAAGCTCGCAAATTGTCTCATTATAACAAACAAAGTGTAGACAATATGTAAATAAGAGGTTCATTGTGCAGTCAGCTTCATTGATTATAATGGACCTTTGTGAGATTGCGATGAATTGAGTGACGGCTTTTTAGTGATCATAAAGGGATCATTCTTTGCATGCTTTCTAGCCTAGGTGATAATTTGAATAATACTTTTGTTTTCCATTTTCCATCTACATATAGGTAAATGCATGATTCACTCTCAAAATTGCAATAGTTGACAGTGATAGCCATAGCAATGAACGAGACAAAAATATGTCGAAATAGATGTGCATTAAGGCTAGAGCACCCTCACTTTCCAAAGCACCCTCAATAACCGGGCCTGGGCCAAACACACAATTTTGCTGCATTAGGTAAGGCAATGGTTGTTTATTATTAGATGTCATCCCAAATCAAGTATAGAGTATGCTTGTTTTTCTGTTAAATTAACAGTGGTTTGTGAATGTAGCCACTTTATTAACAAATCATTTATTGGGAGAGTTTATGTGTAGGTTGTTACTAGGTGACAGGTAACTTGAAATCATTTCATGAAATTCTATTTAAAAGTTTTTCCTTAGCCCTGGAGTTGGCTCAGTTACCACATACACATACATGCACACACAACATACTAAGAATCATGAAAGAGTCCTGCTCAGCCTCTTCCCAAGTCTCATCATCCCAACCCAATTGCCTCTACTTCTTTGCCATGTTTTTGTTTGTTTATTTTATTATTTTTATTATTATTTTTATTTATTATTTTTTTATTATTTTATGTAATCCAAAACTCGCTAACTTGAAATTACTGCAATAAGCCTTATATTGCCAAATAGCACATTGTCTACTGTCAGGAGCAATTTAAAGTATTTTGAAAGTCAAATAGTCGAAGAGTTATGGTAACATGAATACACCTGGTTAGATGTCTTGGTGATGACACACCTAGTTTAATAAGATTAATTTCCTAAGTTTTGACGTTGCCCATTGTTTTATTTATTTAATTTATTATACCATAGGTTATACCATGGAATAAACAGTCACTAGCTGTCTTCATTTGAAAATTAATTTTGCACTTGAAAAGAGTTTAACATGTACGTTACCTCACCGCAACATCCTCATAACAATATTAATCGAGAAATTTAATGTCATTATTTTTCTTCTGGTCAAATTCTCAGTATAACAACGTATAATGGCAGACAGGAGATGTAAAATTAGGAACTGTGCAGCCCTTCAAGTGATCCATAGCTTGAGTTTATTTCTAATGCAGTCAAATGCTTAGCATTTACTGAATGACTATGTGCTAAAACGCCTCAGGTTATTATTACAGTGTATTAGAAGCAGTGCTGCTTTCCACAAGCAGACTCATGACACACTGTGAGGCTGTGTGTGGGGGTGGAAACAGAGCTGTCACACCGTGCAACACAACTATAGGCCTGAGCAGAGTCCTGAAATAAAAACAGCACTTACCTCCTAATGAAGTGAACAACAATCTAGTCAAAAACAAGCAATGTACTTTCCTTACAACCACTGGAAAGTCCTCAAACTAATGTGTCCATTGAGCTCACAAGGTATCAGAGAACAAAACCCTATAAATGACCATTTTTATGACCAAAGTTAAACTAATGTTTATTTTTCAAACGAAGCATGGACAATATGGAATAAAATTAATTTCTACACATTACACATGGCACGTGTGTGGCGTGTCACAGTATAACACTAGATGATCCATGATGCTGTCATATGCCACCATATACACTTGTAATGTGGACAGCATAATTTATTTAAATGGGAGCAATCTAGTCATCACTTGATGTGTCACATACTTCCACTTCTGCACGACTACTACAAACGAAGAGTAACAGTCCAAACAAACACCTCATCTAAATGTAATTTCCGAACAGTACCCCAATGAAAAGTAACAATAAGTTTACATTAAAGTATGTTCAACAAAAGTGATCAAAAAAAAATAATAGTAATACTTTTTTTTTTTTTTTTCCCAACACAGAATAATACTTTCAATTTTCAAGGAACTTGCCCATCAGCAGTTCATTGAAGGCCACAAACCACCGTTTGAGAAATCGTGCTTTATCCTGTAAGACATTTTCCAAAGAAAATCACAGGTCAACGGTCAACGGCCAACTATCTGTTGGTAACTAGATAGTTGACCGTAGCCATTGACTCCAATGGTATTTTTTTTTCCTACTATGGAAGTCAATGGCTACTGTCAACTGTTTGATTACCAATATTCTTTATATTAACTTTTTTTGTGTCCAACAAAAGAAAGTAACTCATACAGGTTTGGAACAACTTGAGTGATGACAAAATTTAAATTTTGAGGTGAACTATCCCTTTAATGCAGTGGTTCCCAAGCACGTTCCCGGAGCCCCCCCAACACTGCACAATCTGCATGTCTCCTTTGTCTGACACACCCATTTCAGGTCTTGGAGTCTTGACTAATGAGTTGATGATCTGAATCACGTGTGTTTGATCAAGGTTCGATGGAAAACATGCAGTGTTGGCAGGGCTCCAGGAAAGTGGTTGGGAATTCCTGCTTTAAGTAAATATGGCAATCCTATTAACTTTCCAACATGTCCTCCAACCAATACGCCCATATAGGTGGTTTTTGTCACTTCCCTGAAATACGACCCATAGAAGCATTTACTAAAGCTGTGCCCCTATCAACAACAGGACATTTAATGCATTGAACCCTTTTATCTGTGAGGGAAGTGGATGGATTTGCGCGTTGTAAATCTAACAGATCCGATTCTCTGTACTGCGGCACAAACAAACATGGCGCCGCCCATCGCAAGTATAGCTCAACTAACGCGATCATTATAAAGGTGTTTCAACAACAAAACGCATCCATTTAAACATATTTGACAATCGAAATATCAGATATTTCATGCTACAGTCAACAAATTTGTGAATATTTTGAATAAAAAAGGAAAAATTAAATAAAAGCAGGTCATCAGTCATACAGCGATATTGTGCCTGAAGTGAGTCACATGACAAGCAACGAGACACGTCACTATGGAAACAGTAAAGTGATAGGCTGTAAATAATGGTCGCTTTGAAAAACTCACGGTGGGGGGTCAGCTAGAATATTTTAAACGTATGTGTGAAAGGGTTAACCAGAATCCAAACTGAATTCTTGAGTTTACTGACATGACTAACAATTTTGTCTTTTTAAGACAAAATTGGCGAGTATTTTAAAAACTAACCAAAGGCTAGTATTTTAAAAACTATATATGATTCTCAGGAAAATTGTTGTATGTTCTTTCCAAGACATACAAGTGCAAGTGTAAATTCTAGCTGCATTTCTATCTGTTTTTAAACATTCCCTTTTGAAAAATAAATAAATAAAATGACTGTGCTGACAATCGACAATCCATGCTATAAGAACTGGCCATTAAACTCTCCACTGGCTGAAAATCATGTCCATTACTGCCAGTTATCATTGCACCGGGCACTTCAGCAGCAAATGAACAGCAGTAGCAAATAATAAAATAATGACATTATTGAAAAACGTCAAATCTGTAATAAAGAAGGGGCCTGTGTTTTACTCACAGCAGTGCAGGCCAGAGGGACATAGACTTTGGAGATGGAAAGCTGCAGAGAAGGAAGAGAGATGAAGGAGGAGCGGGGGTGTTGTGTTACTCCTACGCTAAATGTGGGCTATTGGAGCTCCTGGGGTTTAATTCAATTATGCACATTTTCACAGAAATAGTGGGTATGGGAAAATAGTCCAGTAGCCTTAAGGAACAGCATATTGTTACATTGTTTTAAATTAATGTTCAATGCATTCAAATCGAAAGTTTTATTTTTCACAAATCAATTGGGAACACAACAGCCTAAACTGGTCTAATTGTTTCGCCCTGCATTTCAGAGGCTCATTGTTCTATTGGAGGAGTTTTCTTGCATTCATTTTGTGGTTAATGTAATATTTGACACATTTATTTTTTTCTTCTGACATGGTATGACATTATCTCCATCTATCTGCTTTTTATGAGAAGCCAAACACTCCAAAACAGAGCTATCCATCTGATCCACACAGAGTGGAGCAAATATCTTCACAGTCCACTTGACAGCATGCCACACACAAAACACAAAATCTGTGTGACCCATTCAATTTGACATATAATTCTCTACTTCAAAGCACTATGAAAAGTCTGACATTTCACATCTGCATAGCTGAGAATTAAATACTTTTACAAACTACAACAAAATAATAGTGTTCTGTTGTAAATGTCTAAATGTTGCTGTGAACTTTAGTTCCTGTCCTAAATGCCCTAAAAACCTAGTAGATTAATCTTGGGTTATTACACAGTTATACTGTGCTTTTAATGAAAAATTCAGTTCCTGTGTCATTCCATTAATCAAAATGAATGAATTATCAGACTTTTCAGGCAGACCTTGTAACACCATCAAATCAGAGCAGCAACACACATCTGTCCTTTGACTGGCTTTGACACAGCTCACATCTTTACTTATTCACATCAA
This sequence comes from Chanodichthys erythropterus, assembly GCF_024489055.1. NCBI lineage: Eukaryota > Metazoa > Chordata > Actinopteri > Cypriniformes > Xenocyprididae > Chanodichthys > Chanodichthys erythropterus. Next base: position 32,209,474 of record NC_090239.1, read on the forward strand.
GAAACATGAGTCTTACACCGTGTCCACCGTTTTGGCATGTTAATCAGAGTTTTTGTCCTCACCAGCTGCAAAAGCGTTATGCGACAAGCAATAGGGGATTCTATTTTTGCAATGTTTTTTTGTTTTTTTCTGTGATGTCGCGGATGACAGCTCAGGTACTGATTGTGTTTTTCTATAATATCCGAAAATGATTTAATTTGAATTTGAATATCATGTTGCATGTCCTTAGCCATAATGAAAGAGACAATGGATAATTTAACTTAGATCTTATAACTTAAAGGAAGCAAGAACATTCAAAATGGTTTCATTTTGATTATTTTTTATTATGATAATGCATTTATCCATTTCATTATCCACAGTGTGCCCTCCCACATGCTCTTCTGAAGCTCTTCTAGAATCTTATCACATCGTGTCTGGTTAGGGCACAGTGTTATAGACGCATAAAGATATAAAACAATATAACAATTTAAATTTTACTAGTAAAATCTGTGTCCCGTTCACTGAGAGAGAAAGTATATGACATAGCAAGGAGAACATAGAAAAAGGAGAACCATTTAAATGCTGTAATTTTGCACAATTTACAATGCATAATAATACATAATATTAGTATGCAATTAAATGTAATAGTGTGTTATGTAATTAAAATTAATTTCAATAAATAAAAATACTGTTAAAAATCACACATTATTTGTTTGTCACATTTTTGTGCCATGGGTAGTAGGAGGATTTTTCACCTGGCTACCACCGCAAGTATATTTCAAACCTGCGGGAAGTGTGTGTGTGTGTGTGTATATACACAGACAAAAGTTTCTCGTGCACAAGCAAAATGTTTGTATGAATGTTGCCGAATACTGTAAACATACAGACACAGGTAATTCACTGCATTAGCTTGCATAACATTAGCCGCTTTTCCAATGCCCAGCAGCTTTTCCCTAAAACGCCTCCACAGAACAATGTCGCACAACCTCACCATTTCACCAGCTGACTGAAAACTAGCTAGATCACAAAATGAACATGACAGAAGCGAAGGTTTGGCCTTTACTTAAAGACTTAAGATTCCAGCGTTGATATTTGACCAATGTTTTATAAAAAATAAAAAAATAAATGTTACAATGACAGTAATTTATTAATTTGTGTCAGGAGTGCACATCAGTCATGCTGAATCAAACTAGTATTTACCATACATATTCAGTTGCACCTGTAGTCCGGTATCAACAAAGGCACAGGGAAGAGACAGAAAAAAAGAGTTGTCTACCTTCCTCAAGCAGTTTGTGGTATTTTACATAAACGTGTGTATTTATTATCAATGATTAGCATAAGTAGCTTTAGCATTGCATATAAGTATATTTCTACCTCATACGGTGATTAGAATCCCCATCAGATTGCAAGGAAGTTATTTCAAACACTTACTGGTGTCTGAAAGTGAGTTTTGAGATGAAATTGTTTAAAATGTCTTAAATGTTGAAGTTAGCTGTTAGCTTGATATAATAACATGGTGAATGAGCAGCGGTGTTGAGCATCTTTTGACTCAGGTAAATTTCGCCTCTGTTCATGACCACTCCTCAAGCCCCAGTTTGCCCGCTTTGGACCAAGGTATTCGGCAGGCCAAAAAACCCTGGCCGTTGGCCCCAAGGAAGCCGTGACGAGGCCCGGTCAAGCCCCGGAAGTGACAGTGGAAACGCGACTGGCCCTGGCACACACTAGCATGCTCGCTTTTGGCCTGACATTGGAAACACGGCTATTGGCTCAAGCCTCTGATACTAGCTCTTAAAGTGATGTTATGGAATTAGCAACAGTTTCGTTGGAGGTAAAATTTGATCACAATGGTCATTAATCAGCTGTCGGTGAACATGTCAAACTAGCTATCAAAGACTACAGATTTTAGCCTAGGATTATAGGAATCTTTTAGGATTCTCAAAATTTGTCTCAGACAAACAAATCGTGGCCAAAATCGCACAGTGTAAACCTGGCTTAAGAAATTAATCCTATACTCAAGAGCATTTTAAGGACAAAAATCTGACAAATGACTTGAAATAAAACATTTGAATAATGTTTTGAGGCACATTAACTATAGTATAAGCTGAATAATTGACTATTAAAAATAATGCACATCCGCTTTGTGTTGTGACTGCGTTACCACATCGGGTGTGCTTTATTTTTTCTAATAATCCAACAGCCTGTCGTCAATTATTCCTTACTTATGCAGTACTTCTGTATTAAAATGTTGGTGACAGGTTTTTTGTTTGATTTACAACCAGAAAGCATTGGGAATTAAACAGATTTTACAACTGAAAGGAAAACCCTTGTTTTGGCAGTGTTACAGTCAGAATTTGAGTGCAGGCATGTGTTTGCGGTTGTGTTTTGCAATGAGAGAGTCTGTGGGCAGTAACACTTGTGCAGATGTGTCGCAGTTCTCCCCGCCCCTCTGGAAACTTTCCCTGTGTCTCGGCATCAAGCGGAACTAATTGTCTCTGCTGGACTTAAAATCGATGCTTAGTTTCCCTTCAAGTCCCACATTTGTCCCAATGAACACACAGTTGCTTGGCTTTAATTGTGTTATTGAAGAAGCAGAGTGACTGGAGTAGGGTGCTGGAGTGGGGCTTGTTCCTGTTGGAATGGGATGTTTGCTTATGTCTCCTAAATACTAGACCCTGGTGTCACTGATTGGCTTGCTACTGTGCTTTATTTTTGCACATTTCCTCACTGACATCTCTTTGCATCAGTGTCTTGTTATTGCAATATGAGACTTGCAGTTAGCAGAGATCTTTTTAGTTCATGTGGAGTGACGCATGGACATTTTGGATAGTGTTTGCCGAGGGAAACATCACTAGTGATTGGAACAAATCCCTTCCATTAAAATTAAAGATGCACTCTGTTTATCACTCGGGTTATCGATTTGCTATATAAAAAAGTTTAAAATAAATAGTACACTAATAATAGTATTACTAATCGTTACAACAATTGTGATAATAACAAGTTTACTTTATATTGTAGATCAGCATTTGTTACATCCAGTGTCGTTTATGAACACACAACTGAAAATGCCTTCAACATTGTTAGTTATTAGGGAGAGAGCTTGTGGTAGCAGCCACCAACTTGTAAAACTTTGTTGAGATTGAAACCAGGGATGTCCATTTTATTGATTGTGTTGCATGGGACAGAGAAAAAGAAAAAGAGAGACACCAAAGGAAAGTAAAAGTACCAGTAGAATGAGGAAAAGCTAGGGTGCTTCTCAATATCCCTCCTCGTCTCCTCGCTCCTCCGCCCTCCATCCTATGACCCGGAAAACGATCGAGCTCAGCCATCTTGAAGGACATCTCAATTCTCTAATTGCATCGCGAGGAGGCAAGGAACGAGGAGTGAGGAGGCTTCCTGAGGAGTCATGAGCGAGGATACACAGGTGCATCCTTTGCGGAAGTCTTTCTCATCGAGTAACCTGACGCACGCATAAATTCTCCTCCCTCTTCTTATCTGTCACAATAATTTAAATGTATGCTTTACTTTTACAGATTAAATAAACTTTATATCTCATATATTTCAACTAGGCATCTTGCTTTATTAATATTTATTATATTTTTTTTAAATAACCAAACTTTAACAACATGTGGGTAGATCCCTTGAGCGCAGCTGATGACGCTTTGAAGTGACGCTAAAGGGAGCGAGGATTTATCATTTCACTTGATTCAATTCCTCCGTCCTCTCGTCTTTTCGTTGCGTCCTTCCCTCGCATCCAGGAGGGGTGGAGCTAAGACGCGAGGAAAGGAAGCAAGGAAAGGAAACGAGGATGCACAAATAAGAATTGAGAAGCACCCCTAGTATCCAAAACTGCACCTTATCCCCTCACTCATTATTTTCTACATAACTGCACAAACACATAGTGGATTAAATGAGTGAATTAAAATGAGTGAGTCAATACAGACACTGGGTGCTGGGGACAACATGTTCTGGCGAAACACAGAAATTACTTTGATGCAATGTTTACAGTGCATTCTCTAGTGTCTATCCACTGAGTGTACATTGGTTATGCACTTCAGCTCAATAATATCCACTATGGTTTCATACACCAGTGCAAATGGCTGTCCCTTCATATACAGTAGTACACTTTTTTCACACAAATCCTATTCAGGGACATGGGGCTGTTTAACAATAAAATTGGCCACAAAATTCCATAGAATTACAATGAAAGAGGAACCTGAGCCATAATATATAGTCCAAATTACCTTTGACCTGGGCTCTTTTGACTTGGACCAGTAAGCAACCATTTAAACTACTGCAGCAGTTGTGTATAGAAACATCCTGACAATCACCCCTGCTGAAAAATCTAGCATAAACCAGAACAAATTCCATGTTGGTCCAGGATGGGTTATGCTGGTTAGAGCTGGTATAGTGCTGGTCTAGCTGGCATTTTCATGCTGTTGTCAAGCAAAACTGAGCTGGTTCACCAGCACTACCGCTTCACATACTGGGAACCAGCAATGCTGGATTTTTCAGCAGGGCCCATTGCCAGCCTAGCATTGCTAAGCACTAAAAACATTTTCCCCAGAGAATATAAAACTATACTTTGATATTTGGTGCTTTCAAATATCAGCTTTCCTGTGTGTTTATGCAATTCAAGCAGAGAAAATAAATGTTTAAGAAGCAAATGAGGCATCTTTCATTCTTTATTTTAAGTATACACATATGGCTTTTGTTGTTTTGTAACACTATATTAACTCTGTGTTTTTAATGTTGGACAGGAAAAACAAGCATCATAAAACTCTTTTTAATATGCCAACACTGAGATGTAACTGAACCTACTGTATACATAACAACGGATTATGCAAATCACCATTCAGCTGCATTACTTACATATTCATTATGTAGAGCCACACACAAGAGCTCTGGGCAGTGTGGTGTTGACATGATCCTTCCTCTTCTGACATCCTCTTATCTGGCTCATCTCTCTCTCTCTCTCTCTCTCTCTCTCTCTGTCTCAAAAGGATCCAGGACTAATCACCTGTAAGCTACAAGAACCCTACATCCACTCCAACTCATAGATCTTGTCCACATCGTACCGCTATAGTGCACTATGGCATATACTGCTAAGAGATGTTAAGAGCCCTTGTGACCATCTTATTCAGTTTTGTCAGGTGCTGTAAATGCAATCAAAACACACCTGACAAGCCATGTCACTCTCATGCCACACATCATGTTCACATGCAGTGAAAAATACATCGCGGAGCAAAGAGGACACTGACAACGTCTCACAGACATGAAATAGCACTTTTGATATGAAACAAAGTCTCAAATTTATTTTATTTTATTTATTTTTTTTTTAAAGAAATGTAAAGAATAAATACCATTTTGTGTCATGACAGATCGCTTTAGAGCCTCAGTTCAAGTGGCTCGTGAACTGATCATCTCTTCCTACTATTTGTAGCATCAAATAAACATGAATGAACATCAGAAGGAATTTTGTTTCAACCACGGAATGATATCAGTACACACAATTTTTCAAGTTCAAGTCCACCGACATTAATCTACTCTCTTGACTGCTTTGTCAGACATAATGGTGGACTCAACGTTATGATTGGTTAGATCGCCTGTCAATCAAGCTCCCGGCCAATCATGCTCCCAAGGGTCAATTGTGTCACTTCACTGCCATTCACAGTGACCTCTCGTGGCCTCATGGGATAGTAAAGCTTGGATGTGCACTTCAGAAGTAGTAAATCAAGTTCTTCACCTACTGTTTTATGAATTCTGTGAACTCGGAAAATACAACTCATTTCACATACTTGCTATATAGTAGGAAAGTACAGTATGTGCTTTTGGATACAGCCTTTGTCACTTTGCTATCATAAACTTAGACAACAACCATTCACTTGTTTAGCAACTTCAACAGTCATATATGTGAGAGTTTCAAACATGTTACCTTTTTTCATCATTTTCTTATGTAGGTATATCAGTGCATAGCATTATTGTTATCTGGTTATTCTTTAAGAGATATGCTTTATAATCACCATTAACATCTGGCCTGACAGAAGATTCTTCATTTTTATTTGGATTGATAGCTTGTCATATGCAAGTTGCGATCTCAGCAGTGTTTGACAGGTTTGTTATATCAACTTCCATCCCACTGTGTCTGAACACACGCCTGGGGGAAAGTGTATGCATTCAGGCATGTGTATTGCAGAGAGCTTCAGACAGATTAATTAACTCAAAGAGACTCATGGGATGGAGACTGGCCAACATAGAATGACAGCCCGGTTGTATGCTAGCACTGCTCAGTGAAGACATGCAGTTAATGTGAAATATGCCAGTGTCAGTGTTAATAATGGTCAGTTTCAGAGCCCCTGCTTTGGTTCTTCTTCAAACAATGCCCTACTTGTCCATCAGAGGTGGCTGGATGCTTTCTGGTTATTCTCTTCCTTTGTTCTGACAGCATTAACGCATTTGGTCAATACCTGAAGAAAAGAAACATTGCACATCAGATCTCTGTTCATTTGTTTCTCCTAGATAGCAATGAAAGTAAATTGAGTCTGCTGCTTCTCAAATTTTTCTTAACTAGTGCTGTTTTCTATTCCATTCTATTCCAGGCTTTTATGAGTACCATTAGACCAACAGAATGTGCTCATACTCAGACTTAACTAAGGTGTTGCTGTTACTAACTGCTAATTGGCTCTTTTATTTAGAAAGTGGGACTTATTCCGCCATGTTGTGGTTGCACTTTCTACCATTCATAGTAATATGAATCAGTCATCATGGTATATCTAATCTCTTTGTTTCTGTGAAACCAGGCCTATGTCATGAAAATGTAATCTCTTTAAATCTTAATTTGAAGTAAAATTATACACTTTTCATAAAAGTCATCTACCCTCGGTTTCAAAGACAAGGCTTAAGCCTAGTCCCAGACTAAAATGCATGTTTGAGCATTAACTCTTTGAGCGGTACAGTCCCACATATGGGATTTTTATTTCCGTGCCCCTGGGCATACGGTCCCACATATGGGATTTTTATTTCTGTGCCCCTGGGCGTACGGTCCCACATATGGGATTTAGAACGTTCAGAGACGTCACATAACTGCCAGATTCAAACTGTGATTTTTGCGCTTTGGCTATGAGATGGACGTGCGCAGCTCTTGTCATATATCACAGCTATGCAGTGTTTTCAGCCACATAATGTTTCTTTTAAGGTTTCAGACGTTTAAATATGCAGAAGCATATTTAAATGTAAAACAATACATTTAGAGTTTATAAAATATACACTAATGACAGACATCAGTGGAAGCAGCAATACCAATCTATTCAAATATAATTTGCCGACATTTATTCATATCAGACACACATAATGGGCCTAAGTAACTATAAAGTTTACTCTATTATTCTTTCAGTTCACCAGCCACTTACTTGCATATATTTTGGGAGAAACTGATGAATTCACGAGCTGTAAATCTGACTGACAGGACAGAACTGCAGCGCAAACTAAGATGGCGGCGCCCATCTCGCATTATAGATCAAGATAAAGATCATTTATAAAGGTTTTAAAATGACAAAACACACTCACTTACACATGTTTGAGAATCAGAATATCATATAGTTGATGACATGGTTTGTGAATATCTTAAATAAAAAAAAAAAAAAAGGAAAAACAAAATAATAGCGATCCATCTGTCATACAGTGCTATTGTGGCTGTGTTCAGCACACATGACGCGTCACCATGGAAACATTAAGGGCAAACGTTCTAAAATAACGGTCACCTTAAAAAAAACTCACTCTGGGGGGTCAGTTAGAATATTTTAAGGAGGAGCACTAAAGTAAATCCCTGCCCTCTATTCAATATTCCGTTTCACTTGGAAATACGTCACAACACTGAAGAAAAGTAATTTGTAACTTCCGATTTACAGGGACTTTAAGGTTATGAATAAGCTGTTTCAAAACAATGACAAAATTTGCATTTAGGACATATGAGCATTCAAAACTTACAGTCTCTCACTTCTGCTAAAATGGATCACATATTTTCATGACATCACCATGCAACTTCAGCTTCTCATCAAATCTTTTGTCCAATCAAATGATCTCTAGAATCTGAATTCCCGCCCCTCCTACACTATAAACAGATGCTGAAGCTGCTGAAATTGGTCATTTGTTCAGACATTTACTAGTTTCTATATGGTGAATGGCACATAGTGCACCATAGAGGATAGGGAACAATGCAGTATAAATATGCTTTCCATTGACGCAAATGAAGTTAGTGTCATGTGAACCGCCGCAGTGTGAGCAGTCTGCTTCGGTCCAGAGACACGAGAGGTCAGAGTGGATCATATGCGTGAGTCGGCGCAGACCACAAAACGTATTGGACCCATATAAATTCTGCACAGAATGCTGTATGGAGATTATGAGGAGAAATGGTTAGAGATTAGAAGGAAACCAACACTTTACCGAGCCCAGAGGCTCTGGCAGAGCTGTGTTATAAACAAACGGCTATTTTAAAAAAGGGGCGGGGCTGTTCAATATATCCCGCCCTGTGTTCCTGTTTCAGTTAAAATCACATCAACACATTGAATAATGCTGTACGATCCAAGACACTTCAGTGGACCTTTATAGTTCAGTAAATTAGGTGTTCAGCTCTCCTAATTAAACTAAGGTCTTAATCCAAGCCCTGTCTGTGAAACCAGGCCATCTCAATAATCTCAAACTGTGTGCAGATTTGCCAAGACATCAGGAAGTGCAATTGAAATTTAGAGATCTCAATATAAACTCACTTTTCTCATCAAATATATCCGAGCTGTTATTCACATGAATTTTATGGCTCTATACTCTCACTTTCAACTGCCGACTCATTTGTGATTATTTTAAGCTCTCAATGAATCTGAGAAACCATTGATACTTAAAGAAATTCTGCCATCATTTACTTACCCTCATACTGCAGAAAAAACACTTCTCTTCGGGATTAAACACAGAAGGACATTAAGCGGAATGTACGTTCATTTTTTATTTTATTTTTTCAGCATTAATGTTTCATAAAAGTGGTCCATGAATATGACAGCTTTGTGTGAAGAACAAAACAAAATGTAGACTGAAAATCTGGCCTTGCCACAAAGTATCCTAATCTATGAAAGACCAAATTCTGAGTTTTTTTTATTTTTTATTTTATTTGGGTATGATAGTAGAGAAGGCCCAACCAATTAGTTATTTAGAAGTTTGTCCAGTTCTCTGTGCATGATGCCAATGAAAGGGATTAAAAAATTTAAAATGTTTTGAGCCCTTATAGTAAGAAAGTATTGATTACTGAAGGATTTCAGCTCTTCTTTAGTTCTCAAGATTGAGTCCTGCCTTATAGTATAAAGTAGTACGAATTGACTTGTGTTGATTGTGGAAAGGTTTTTATGTGTGCACAATCCTATGCCTTATATCACCATATCATAACATTGTTTCATCAGAAATACAGGCTAGAATTGTAGCTTTGAGGCCATTGTTGGGTCGCTGTCGGTGAACTAAAAAATCACTTCCTGATGCATCATTTAATTACGCCCATCAACCAAGAGGACAAATATGATGCCTTATTATAATGAACCACCTCTGTGGAACAATGAGCTTCGGTCACAATCTTAATATAGTGATTTCATCTTCTGCTTATCAAGCCTCTGTATCTCATTCATCAAACCACCCTCCTCATTTCTGCCCATTGATTTAGCAACAAATTCACAGATGAGCTTCTATTCTAGAATTCCAAATAACAGCAGGCCATTGCTTTGACCCCAAAGTCTCAGTCAGAGCTGATTAAAAGTCAGTGCAGTCTGAGCACACGGTCATATCATCTTTATAATCAGCTCATTGTTTTCTCTCATTGTGGTTTTTAGTCTAAGTCTGATGCCGAGTCACAGTGGAACGTACCATCCGCAGTCTTTGGGTCAGCTGCTGCACTTGGCCTTTAAAGCCAGTCCTGCCGAGTGTCCAAATGTCAGCATTTCCTCTGTGTGTATGTGCGTGTTTGTTTGTACATGTGTGATGAGGATTGATGCAGCTTGTACAATCTTTACCATATGTGCAGCTCTTCCTGAAACACCAATGCCTGTGTGCCATACTAAAGGCCCCAGTATATCCACATCAAAGTTCATTTCTGTTCTTTGGTTAGGGGTAAAAAGAAGTTTGGAATACCTTTGCAGTGGTATACTGTTAGCGAAGTCATCTTGAAGTCACCCACATTGTGGGGAGCAGCAATTAGATACATATGTAAATATGTCTGCATGCTTTCCTCACAGCAGTGAGAAAACAGCAGTTAAGAAAGCATCTGATCACAGCGACGTGTATAGGTTTGCATGAGATCAGCAATTTGGCACTCATGTCAAGTCATGTTTATTTATATAGCACTTTATACAATAGATTGTTTTAAAGTATCTTAACACCCTTAAATGCATGAATGTTTCGCCAAACCTTACTGTAACGGAGGCCAGCTAGTAGTTGCTGTGCAAGTAAACCTCACTCCTCTGATCTCAAGAGATGGTCTAGCGACAGACACTAGGGGATGCATCCTTTAGTCTCCTTGTTAGAGTATCTGAATCCCACGCCGGAGACCCAGGTTCAAGGCCCATGCAGAGCGGGGCGAGTAGGACCTGGGTGAGGGGTTACATTGGTGCCGTGACCCGGATGGGAGTTAGGTTTAGGGAGGTGAGTGTAACGGAGGCCAGCTAGTAGTTGCTGTGCAAGTAAACCTCACTCCTCTTATCTCAAGAGATGCTCTAGTAACTGATGCTAGAGGTTACAGCCTTTAACCTTCTTGTTAGAGCGTCAGACTCCCACGCCGGAGATCAACGTTCGAGGCCCACACAGAACGGGGTGAGTAGGACCTGGGTAGAGGGGTTACATTACATATTCGGGTCCTGGGTGTATATCTAGCACGGATGGATCTCCACCTGTTGCGATAATGTAAAACTCCCCTGATATTAGAGTAAGAAAATAATAAAATAAAGCATATTTTGTTAACTTTTGGAGCTTGGAAGGGTTCATTTTGAGCAGATGTTTTATGCCATCATCACTGTCCTTGTCAGAGCTCATTTCCCAGTACATTCAGCAAATTATAGTTTTGAGAATATGTTTGAGATCGCGAATATGAGCCCATTTGCGATTTTAAACATATTTGCAAAACTATTATTTTCAACATCTTCAAAATCAATATTTTGATCGCTGATAGTTTTACCAGATCCTCCATCAGTGACAGTGACACTCATATTTGTTTGCATTCAGTACTTGCTCTGCAGTAAATCACTGAGCCATTTCATATTTTGCCTATTCTTTCATTTTCTGTCTGAATGAAACGTCACTTCATCATTGTGTATCAGACATTGCCACCTTGTGGAATAAACATGAATGGCGCATATTCTGTCATCAAAGATTCAATTATTGTTGTGCAGTAAAAAAGTATACGTACACTGATACACATCTCGGGTCGTTAGCGACCTTATACAGTTATAGGAAAATAGGAAAATAAAAATATAATTTTATGATTTTTTTTTCTTGTTATATTCTTTATAATGAATTGATTGAGGGATACTAAGAAGGTTGATGTCTAAATTGAAAAATTAATGAGGAGGAGGGCAGTGAATGTCATCCCGGGTTGATAAAGACCCGAGGTATGTATTTAAGGGTTAAACATGGAAAAATGGTGTCAGTGTTGCTTTCAATTAAAATTAGAATTTCTACTAGAAAGCAGCTCACCAGTATGTTCATGTTCTTACTGAACAGAAAAAATGAATCAGAAGAGATTTCCACGTCGAAGGCAGAGCCCCAAACACACCGACCTATTATATAATCTGCATGGATCAGTGGTAGTTCAAAGGTGTTTACCAGCTGGAGCAAATTATTTTCCAGATAGTTCACTTTGGCAAGCCGTTTCGAACTCTGCAATGAACTCCAAATAAACTTTGTTTTGTTCAAAATGACGTCACAACAGTTCATTCTTCAATTTCACTTTAAGTTTATTGGAGCTTTAGGGATGCACAGAGAGCTGCTTCTGTTTTACTATATACACAGACAAGCTTGACTGTGGTTTGTGCTGTGAACGGCTGTTTGGCTCTGTGGTGTGATAAAGGCTCTCTCTCTGTCTCTACTGTAGTTTTTTCAAACACTTGCTGACTTTGAGCAGCAGCACTCCTTACTGATCGGCTGATCATTAATTCTTTTTTTATGTCATCTTTTTTGATGCTGTAGCAGTTTTTCAGTTGCAGCGGTGCTCTGTTGGCTGGAGATTTCAACAGTGTCAGCACACACACACACACACACACACACACACACACACACACACACACACACAATGCTTATATATTATTCAACCCCACAATTCTCTGTGTACATTCAGCCAATTCAAGTTTAGGTGGCTGGATAATACGCAGTTAGGCTTTCTAATGGACTCTACCTGTAGTAAAGAAAAAAAACAAAATCACCATAAAGATATCTTCATTATCTCAATAGCTCCCTCAGGTCAACAATGAGATAAAATGGATAACAAATAGAGACTTTTACTACTTGTCTTACTCCTAGAAAAAGACCCCAGTAATAATATAGAGTTTCAGAAGAGAACTCAAATATGTCAAGATACCAAAGTTTGAAACTAGAAGTCAAATATCTCAATAGATATCAATATATACATTTCTCCCAAGAGCAAATGATCAGAGTGAGAATTACAGTTCATCATACTTTTAAAATAGTACTTACTACCGAAATTGTATACTTTAAATGAACATACTTAAGTGCAAACTGAATGTAATGTGTGCATACACTTAACTGCATTATATTTTCAACACATCAAAATAAATGTACTATTTAAGAGAATGTCAAAATATTATAAAAACATCGTTTAAAAAAAATATATATTTTAAAGTAAAACATTTAATGTGACATTATTTCAAAGTGCACTTTTTAAAAGCCTACTTAAGTGTGTTAAGGAACAGTCATGAAAGAGTACTCTTTAAGTAAACTAAAGCTGCCTTTTAATTCATCAGTATTTTATCTGCAAATTGAAAAAAGATTTGAAATACTCTACAAGTGCACATTCAATAATTAAGCACACTTCTTTTCACAAGGGTTACTTTTCACAAAAATGCACAGTGTGGGGCTTTGAAATAAAATGTACATCAAAAAATTATTAAGCTATTACAGAAGTGGTTCATATGATTTATGTTCTGTATCTTAAGATTTTTGAAGCCATATGAAAAAACTGATGCAAGGAACAGACAAAAAAAAAAAACTGAACATTGTCTTCTTTCAAATTGTCTATCACACTCGTGCACTTTCAAACCTGACCACAAGAACCAATGACATAATGTGTCAAGTAAAAAAAAAAAAAGGAAAATAACCAATGACACAACCATTAACATAATATACTTTATATTCAGTTGCATCCAGCTGAGGCAGTACTTCTGCATACGTACACCTTCATGCATGATTGTATTAGAGATAGGAAGGAAGGGTACAGTTCCTTTCAGCTCGGAGGTCTGTGTATGTGAGAGGAATTGAATTCATGGAGTAATTCTGTTTGAATGAAAGTGTGTTGTGTGTGAGAGAAAGGGGGGAAGAGAGAATGGAGGCGCTTGTGTTAGCGCTGGCCTTCTGTGCCAAATCTCAGTTATGATTGTGTCTGTGCATATTGCAGTGTGAATTATCTGAGAGGTGAGGTGAGGTGTGAGTAATCCAGGCAGTACGAGCTGTTGATTTCTTGCTGAGAATTCTGGGACATACTCTGCTGATAGATGGTGGCTGTTTCACACCGTCTGCTTGCTTCTGTACTAACTCATATTTCTTCTCTTTCATTTCTCAGGACGCTTCAAGAGCTTTCAGTTATGTTTAATTTAAATATCATGATCTAAAATGTTTCCCCTACAATTTCTGAGACTATAGTGATAGCCTATAAATAAATAAATAAAAAATGTGAAAGCAAAATGAAATGAATTTTCTTTACAATGTTTAATAGATTAGGATAAAGCCATTCAGCACAACAGGGTTTCTGATGTAGAATGCAGCTTATGTGGTCATGTATTAGTGGCATTCTTACAGGTAACGGAAGAGTGTGTTTGTGCGTGGGAAAACTAAAGTAATGGAAATGTATGGAGAAATCTGCACAATGACAGAGTCACATTTGGCTTATGAATATGCCACTAACAGTGCATCTAATTATCACTTTTGTATGTTACATTAAGTACTCACCCTTATGTTGTTCCACACCTGTAAGACCTTCGTTCATCTTCGGAACAGAAATTAAGCTATGATGAAATCCGAGGGTATCTGATCCACACATAGGCAGCAACGTCATTGCACCGTTTGATGTCCAGAAAGTTAGTTAAAAACATTGGTAAAATAGTCAATATGACTGCAGTGGTTCAATCTAAATGTTATGAAGTGATGAGAATACTTTTTTTTGCGCAAAAACAAAACAAAAATAATGACTTTATTCAACAATGCGAACCGTTGTCATACGTAGTGAACTCAGTGCAGGCTTCCTTGTTTATGTCAGAATGCCGGCTCATTATTGGCCGGATCTTGTGTCAGCATCACATGCATGCGTCGTGCTGCTCATGTGTTTAGCTTCGGCCAATACTGAGTCGGCGTTCGGACGTAAACAAGGAACCCTGCACTGAGTTCACTACGTATGACAACAGTTCAAATTGTTTTTTGTTTGTTTGTTTGTTTGTTTTTGTGCACAAAAAGTATTCTTGTCACTTCATAACATTAAGGTTGAACCACTATAGTCACGTTGACTATTTTAACTAGGGCTGCTCGATTATGGCAAACATCATAATCACGATTATTTTGGTCAATATTGAAATCACGATTATTTAACACGATTATTGGTGGGTTATATGATCAAAGTCATTAGTTAATAGTTTGTTTCTATACTATTAACTAATATAGAAACAAGCTTAGCTAATCAGTAAGTAATATCAAATTTAGAAGATAGTTCCTTATTGTCTCCTGGACTTCATTTCCCAAGATCCTCCTGTCTCCACACCTGCACTCACTTCCCTCATCATCTCCCCATCAGCACTCATCACCTACACCTGGACTTCATCTTCAGGACTCCCTTTATAATGGACTCACTCCCTTCACACCCTGTCTGATCTTGTTGTTGTTTTGTATGTGTGTAATGCTTGTTTCTCCTGCGCTAATTATTAAATACCCTTTATGTGGATCTCCGTTTATGTCTCATCTCTACAGCACTAGCACACGTAACACTTATTAGCTAATCAATAATTAGCTAATGCGATTAACATCATTAATAACTATTAATTAACAGACAAATTGTAAAGAACATTGTGTGTCTGAGACATAATCAGTAATCATTTTTACACTGAATATAGTCATTAAATGCATCATTAATTACTCAAGTGTTACCTAGTCTCTATGCAGGAACTACTAGTGATCAGGACCATTATTTTAAAGTGAAAAACATCTTTTTACTTTAAAATAATGGTCCAGATCACTAGTAGTTCTTGAAGAATGACTAGGTACTTGAGTAATTAGTGGTGCATTTTATGACCACGTTGAGAGTAAAAAACAACAATCTTCAAGAACTACTAGTGATTTGGACCATTATTTTAAAGTGAAAAAGATGTTTTTCACTTTAAAATTATGGTCCTGATCACTAGTAGTTCATGCATAGTGACTAATAATTATTAGTGACTCTAATTATTGATTATTAAATAATAAATAACTATCTTAGTCTTAAATTTGATATTACTTACTGATTAGTTAAGCTTGTTTCTATATTAGTTAATAGTAGTAGCTGAAGTGTTAATGTAGTACTACTCATTAGACCTGCATTACTTCCTGCATAGTTACTTTAATGGTGGACCATTATTCTAAAGTGTTACCGATAAAAAGTGCTTTAGGTTTCCAGATAGATGTACTAACAGTGGTATTTAGATAAGTAATACCCAACAGAAATTGAATAAAGTAACCAAATGTAAAATAACTGCTGTATACATTGAATATAGACTAATTCTTATTTAAAATTAAAACAATTCATTCAAGAGCAGTGAGTGATTTTATCTTTGTCTTTTCTTGTTAGATTAACAATGACTTTAACAATCATTAATGTTGGCTGCTGTCCCTTTAAGAGCTGCACGGACCCAATATAAGCCTACTGTTATGCTGCCTTCACAAGGTCTTGAAATTATGGTAAATATGGGTTTCCTAAGTAAAAATTGCACATGAACACCCTTTCATTTCACAACATGAATGCGATGAGCTCGTAATCGTGACTTAAGAAGTGGTAATTATCAAATTTACGATAGCATGTGAAGGCAGCAATACACTGTTACAGATCCCTTGTTTCCCTGGACTCCATTTCCCAGTATCCTCCTGTTCTCCACACCTGCACTCACTTCCCTCGTCAGCTCCTCATCGTCACTCATCACCTGCACCTGGACTCTATTGTCAGCACTCCCCATATATTGCACTCACTCCCTTCACTCCTCGTCCGTTCTCTGTTTTGTTAAGGTGTCTGTCTGTTGTTCATTGCCATTGTTTGAAGTAAAGTCTCTATTATCGTGGAAATCCGTATCTGCCTCATCTCTCTACCAGCCACCCGTAACAGAAGAACGGACCCAAACCGACCGGATTTTCCACGAAAAAAAAAATGGAGACTTTCCCCAGCTCCCTGGATCCAGCTCCTCCATCGCCTCTCACCCTAACAGCCAGCGAACGCATTATCGGGCTCCTGCAGGTAGGACGTTCGCTGGAGAGGTATGTGGAGGAGTTCGTTGAAACTTGCTTACTTGTCTAACTGGCCCGACGCTCCAGTTGATCTCCCTGTTTTTGGATGGATTGGATGACGACACTATCCGTTTTGATGAACCTGTTTTTTGTTTCTCCTTAAGCGAAACTATCAATTTAATTTTGTGGTTGAATGGCTCCAAATTCTTAGTGAAAGAGGTTCAGGATCAGTGTTGTCGTCCGGTCCATCCAGAAACACGGTTGGCCGGGCCAGTTAGTCAACCTCCGGCTTCCTCCGCACACCGCTCCAGCGAACTCCCTGCCTGCCCCAGGCTGGACCCATATTCCGCTACTGGGCCCAGTAAGCGGAGGAGGAGGAAAAAGCGGCCCCAGTATCTCCAGAGCCCGCTCCAGTATCTCCAGAGCCCGCTCCAGTATCTCCAGAGCCCGCTCCAGTATCTCCAGAGCCCGCTCCAGTATCTCCAGAGCCCGCTCCAGTATCTCCAGAGCCCGCTCCAGTATCTCCAGAGCCCGCTCCAGTATCTCCAGAGCCCGCTCCAGTATCTCCAGAGCCCGCTCCAGTATCTCCAGAGCCCGCTCCAGTATCTCCAGAGCCCGCTCCAGTATCTCCAGAGCCAGCTCCAGTATCTCCAGAGCCAGCTCCAGTCCCCACAGAGCCAGCTCCAGTGCCTGTGGGGATTTTAATTGTATTTGAGGGGATGAAATGGCCCTCAACCCCAATCTCCTCCGAGCCAAGTTCTCCAGTCTCCTCCTCCGAGCCAAGTTCTCCAGTCTCCGCCGCCGAGCAAAGTGCTCCAGCCGCCGCCGCCGAGCCAGCCGCTCCAGCCGCCGCCGCCGAGCCAGCCGCTCCAGCCGCCGCCGCCGAGCCAGCCGCTCCAGCCGCCGCCGCCGAGCCAGCCGCTCCAGCCGCCGCCGCCGAGCCAGCCGCTCCAGCCGCCGCCGCCGAGCCAGCCGCTCCAGCCGCCGCCGCCGAGCCAGCCGCTCCAGCCGCCGCCGCCGAGCCAGCCGCTCCAGCCGCCGCCCGCCGAGCCAGCCGCTCCAGCCGCCGCCGCCGAGCCAGCCGCTCCAGCCGCCGCCGCCGAGCCAGCCGCTCCAGCCGCCGCCGCCGAGCCAGCCGCTCCAGCCGCCGCCGCCGAGCCAGCCGCTCCAGCCGCCGCCGCCGAGCCAGCCGCTCCAGCCGCCGCCGCCGAGCCAGCCGCTCCAGCCGCCGCCGCCGAGCCAGCCGCTCCAGCCGCCGCCGCCGAGCCAGCCGCTCCAGCCGCCGCCGCCGAACCTACTGCTCCTATGAACTGTGTTTTTGAACCCTCCAGCCCAAAGACTGTTTTCCCTCCCTGCCTCCCTCTCCCGCCTCCTCCAAGTCATGTCTATACTGCACCTCCACCTCAAGCCCCCTCGCCCAGATCTCCACCTCGGACCTCTGGGCGATTACCTTCACCCCGGCTCCAACCTCCCTCTGCTCCACCGTTGCCCATCAGTCCTCCAGCTTCACCAGTCTCCATCCTGCCTCCACTCACACCTTGGTCATTCATCAGCCTGCCCTCCCCTCTGGACTTCACTCCTCCGTCTCCGCTCCGTCACTCCGTCCCTCGGATTCAGTTGGCCTCCTCACTCCCCCCGGTGTTCGTTTTGTTGGCTGTCCTTCTGCTTTCACTGCGGCCTTCTGGAACCCCGGCTGCGCTTCGGTCGGCGGAGCCTTCGGTTCCGCCATCACCCGCCAGTCCTTCAGCGACGCCTGGGCTCAACGCCTCGAAGGCTTCGGCTCCTGACCCGCCATGGCTGCCCGCTGCACCTGACCCGCCATGGCTGCCCGCTGCACCTGACCCGCCATGTATGCCCGCTGCATGTCTGCCCGCTGCACCTGACCCGCCATGGCTGCCCGCTGCACCTGACCCGCCATGGCTGCCTTCGGCTCCTGACCCGCCATGGCTGCCTTTAACCCCTGACCCGCCATGGCTGCCCACGGCTCCTGACCCGCCATGGCTGCCTTCAACCCCTGACCCGCCATGGTTGCCCACGGCTCCTGACCCCCCATGGCTGCCCACGGCTCCTGACCCGCCATGGTTTTGGACCTGCCCTGGAGACCTCCACTCCAGTTTACTCCTTCCCCTGCTCCGGTTTGAGGTCTCCAGGGCGCCCGCCCCCCTCCCGGTTGTTACATCTACGGCGCGAGGACGCGCCTACCGGGAGGGGGAGGTACTGTTACAGATCCCTTGTTTCCCTGGACTCCATTTCCCAGTATCCTCCTGTTCTCCACACCTGCACTCACTTCCCTCGTCAGCTCCTCATCGTCACTCATCACCTGCACCTGGACTCTATTGTCAGCACTCCCCATATATTGCACTCACTCCCTTCACTCCTCGTCCGTTCTCTGTTTTGTTAAGGTGTCTGTCTGTTGTTCATTGCCATTGTTTGAAGTAAAGTCTCTATTATCGTGGAAATCCGTATCTGCCTCATCTCTCTACCAGCCACCCGTAACATACACACGCGCACTTGCATTTATGAGGATACTTACCAAAACAGCATTTGTTGGCTATTTGACTGTTTAGGCGCGTATCACGGTTTATGTTTAATATCAAGCACGTCCCGAAAGTTTAGCAACAGTAGACTGCATTTTACATCTCTTTCTTAAACGGCTGATTTTGATGTTAAGTTTGGGTTAGGGAGGAATGAAAGTGCACCACTGTGAAGGAAAGGAATGTGTGCTGAACGGAATGCAGCAGCGGTACAGTAATCATTTTACTTTGATTGTCCTGTTTTCATTTCAGCGTTGGAAGCAAAAATCGAAATTCAAATCGAAAATACGATCAATTACACAGCCTACTTTTAACCATGTTTTTAACTACCTTTCTGGACGTCAAAAGGTGCAATGACGTTGCTGCCTTTAAAGCACTTTCTCACAATAAATGGCATTCTCTGAAACTCAAAAGGAGAAATATGCGATTATTCAGATGGTAATTGTTTCTCATACATACTCAATACACTTGCATGCTCCATTCTTTTGGGTGACAATGGATGAGTGACTTCTGTTATCCTACGAATGTTCAACATGACAATAAATTTAATAACAGGAAACTAATATCCTATTTATTCATTATTCATTCAAATGTTTACATGATTTTGTTCCTCTTTCTTTCCAGAGATGTGCATTAGGATGGCATTTACATTACCACACAACCTCGGTGTGTCAGAGAATAATAGAGATTTGGTTGGGAATTTTTACTTTGGTGTGAGAAAAATACAGATAATCTGGATTTGGATGACTACAGACTAGCCCTTGTAAATGTTGAAATTACCTTACATTCCCCATGATATCAATTACTGTCTGTTTAGGAGAAACTTTCTGAGAAATTTCTGACCATCCACCCTGTCCATTCACCACAGCACACATACAAACTCTTATTTCCTGGTCATCAGTTCTACAGCCATGGTTTGCAAACGCCTGGTTCACCTACCCTCTCAGTTTTTGCCCTTTTAGATTATGATCAGTTAACTCTCTTTGGTTGGTTTAGCTCCTCCTGAAAAACACAATATTGGCCACTCTGACATACCCAATGGCCCCTATGGGTCCAGAGACTTAAGCACTATAACTCTAAGCACTAAGATCTGCCGCTGGGTCATCCACTGACCATCGATTGATTCTGTGTGCTCCAGTAATCTGCTAGATGACTGTTTACTGGGATTAACCTGTTGCAGACTGCACTGTAGAAGCACAGCAAGAAAAAGGCCTTATTTTTTAATACTGAGATGATTTTAGCCAGCTTTCACACACGAAAAATGGCAATAATCCTTTTTATCACATTGGAAGGATTTAGTTAAGTGGTGTTTGCTAAGGTCTACTGTTATTTTTGGATATCAGAACCACCTAGCAGTGTGCTGAAAACCACTAAAAACACCCCAGCAACCACTTAGCAAACACCCCCAAAAAACTACCGTGGTGGTGAATTTTACACAGTAAAACATTTTCTTCAGTAAATGTAGAAATCTAGTTTACTCTTGCTATTTGAAGTATAACTCATAAAATAAATAAATAAATAATGCAGGAGCAAGCTGCTTATTACATCATTCACAGTACCATTAGCATGACCCAAGACAAAAATGCACTAGCGTCAGCATTCAAGAGAATGACTCCATTAGACCTAGCAGAACCTAAAATAAAAGGCACACAACGAATGCAAAATGTTAGCAAAGCGAAACTGCAGTTGCGTTCAGAAATGAGCCTTAATGACTGCGGAGTCCTTACAGAATGCGTTACAATCGCTCACGCCTCCTAATCATTGCTTAGACAGTCCAATTTTCCTGTATAGTGGCATCATTTTCTTCACAGAGGCTCCTTATCTGCCCGGTAGCAGCGTGGTGGTGAGAATGAAGGGATTGCTGTGACATTTAGGTAAAGAGCATTCATCACAGCAGGGAGCTTTTGAGTAAAGACATATATAATAATAAGTATAGGTCATATAATCGTACACCCAGGATGTGTGTGTGTCCTCAAATCAATTAGGGTGTGTGGAATGAAAGAGTTATCGGATATAGCGGATGACTTTTGGTAGATACAATGGCTGTGATCTTCACCTTGATGCTACACCAGAGAAGAATCCATTAGAAAACTGAGGGAAATAGACTAGGAAAATGTTGTCCAACACTGAAAAGCGGACATTAATATTAATTTTAAGATATTTTAAATATATGCCATTTTAGTTTCATATGCTACAAATGAATTTGCATTTACATTACAACAGTATAGTGTAGAGAACGGGATGACCTCTGGGTCAATGCAATTTGCTGATCATCATTCTGGTTCTTGCTAATCTAGTGCACAGTTTTGGTTAAAATCAATCTGATATTTAAGCAATTTTATGCTCTCCAGTCCAATAGGTGGTGGAAATGTACCTCCCAGTGCACAAGTATTATTTAGTAATTATTTTCATTATTTTCACAAGCATTATTTTCACAAACACAGCAATCATTACATGCACATTGTAATACAACCTATTACTAACGCTTTCCACTAGCACTAGGTTACAGAAACCGTTTAATAGTCACCTTTAATAGGTAACATAATTAAATCTCCAATATTGACCAATACTGATCACTTTAATGTCATCATAAAACGGAAGTTGCGATAGTCTTTTGTTCCCTATTGTGACCTATATCCCAGTGAAGTGACTGCAAAAGTAGGGTAGGACTTGGTTTTGTCCATCAGGAATTGACTGAACGATTGTTGTTTGCTATTGCTGTTTGCTATTGCTCATGTCAGTGACAGATTGCCCCACCCTCGCTCCAGTAAACGTCATTAGTAGCTATATTTACATGGACACTTTTTCTTTCAATTGGAATGAAATCAGGAAAAAACATGAAAACCAAAGTCTGATTGACTTGAAAATTGGCATGCACTGTCCAAGTTGCCATGATGGTAAAGCGATTTTCCACTTGGTGGTGCTATAACAGGAAAAAACAAAAAAACAAAAAAACAAACAAACAAAAAAAAAACATGAAAATGGCTATAACTATGCAATCGTTAGTCCAATTGACTTGAAAATTGGCATGTAGTGTCTTGGTCAAAGGTGCCATGAATGTCTTTGAAAACCTCTGCGTCTCTCAAAAAATGGCTGCCTTTGGCCTATGAAATTTTAGAACCTGTTAGACCAGGTTAACAGAGCCGATCAAAATGTAACTTGCTGGGCCTGTTTGACTCTTGACTCTAGCAGTCTGTGTTAAGTATGAAAGAAATCAGCCACCGGGTGATGCTACGTATCACACATAAACTATATTCATAGCATATGTTGAATATCTATAACTTTGCCTTCAGGTCCTATGTATTTCACTCAACCTCAAAACCACTGCAGTACAATTCTCTAGATTTTTTAGGACAATAATTATCAAAAACTGTTGAATTTTGCCATTTGGATAGCCATAACAGGATCATTAAGAAAATGACCATCTCCAAATGTACCCAAAAAGCCTGTAAATCTTAAATGCTTTCGAGTCGGCCAAGAACCTAATTCTTAATAAGCTTGAACCCCGATAAATGCTGCTCGCAGTTTTAATTTCTTCTTTTCTTTGTTAAGAGCAGTGTAGCATATTAGCTCAAAATAAATATGAATAATATTTATATAATATGAATAATAATATAATAATAATATTTCACTCAACCTCAAAACCACTGCAGTACAATTCTCTAGATTTTTTAGGACAATAATTATCAAAAACTGTTGAATTTTACCATTTGGATTGCCTTAACAGGATCATTAAGAAAATGCTAGTTATATATAACTAGTTATAATTAATTATAAATATTTGGATCAGTTAATAAAATTAACTTAATGTAAAAAAATAATATTACAATCAATTAACCTGTTGCCCAATGAACACACGGTGCTACTTGTTTATTAATTCTAAGGAATGTTCATTTCCAGGTTATGGGTAATAACAATCTTATTGTACAGTACTACTCAGAGCATGTAGTCAGGATCTGCATGAATAGGGACTCCAGTATATGAGCATGAAACACGGACAACTTTACGTGTGACATGAACAAGACTTTATTAACTAGATTAAACACTTCACACACATACATGCATACAGTTTACCAAGGGAAAGAGAGAGCTAAAGCAGAGTACAGAAAGTATGAAGTTACAGCATTGTTTGAAATTCAGCAGATCAAGTCCGTAGATACCAAATATGCTACCCATGTGATTTCAGTTAACTGTAAATTTGCAACTCTGGAACATCAATACCAAAACAGTTCAAAAGAGAGAATTAATACATAGAATAACGCCTAAAAAAGGAAATTCATGAGATGGGAAAATTGGATACATGTTTATACATATATCAAGTGTGGTTATAAATAGAAATATATAGGATTGAGAGGGTGTATTTGTCCTTCTCAGTAAGAATGACGTCAGAGTTACTAGTCTCTGCAAAAAAAAAAATTCTGATCATAAAAGTTCTTATCAGTTTTCCTATGTCCTGTAACAG